>NC_056551.1:27709036-27979036 GCF_910596095.1 Thunnus maccoyii | reverse complement strand
GATTCCTGTTGAAGGTCCTTAAATGTCGTTTGTTTTTTTCGACCAACAGTCCAAAACCAAAAAATATTCAATTTACAAGAAAGAAATAAGAGAGAAAAGCTTAAAACCCTCAAATTTGAGAAGCTGTAACCATTGGATGTTTGACATTCTTGCTTGAACAATGTCTTAAACAAGTAATCAGTTATTAAATAAATCTAATTTAAATGGTTTATGTAGCCAAAGAAACAGGAAAAATATCTCAACACATGAAGTAAAGCTTTATCCAAATTTGGAGATATGTGCGAATGAAATTAATTATTTTTTAAATGTCCTAAAAGTAGTTCCAAATGAATATAATTAGTCTATAAAATATCCACCTAAGTAGAATATAAACCTCCAGACTCCAGCGTCCTGCAGCCTGGTTCTGTCTCAGCTCGTCACAGAGCTGTAGACGTTCCTATCGGAGCCGACAAAGTTTTCTTATCTTGTTCCTGTTCCTTGCTCAGTTAATTGGATTCCTGCATGTTATTGTCACGACCTGCATGTTATTGTCACGCGGTCTCAACAGAGGCCGCCGTCGCACACACAGAGGCTGCAGCTTGTGGACATCCTGGCGTTACAGGCCTCACGTCCCGGAGAGGACGCCGATCCTCACATGGTCGAGTCATTAAATGATAGTACGATAAACTTCTGGTTCATGTTGTGACAGCCGGCTCTGTCATGCAGTCAGTTCTTTTGAGGTTTCACGTTGTTATCAGTAATTATCAGCTTTGGCTTCTATGTTTATGATCAAACTGCCTCCCTATTGGTCTACAACTATGACTGAATGACACATATTAACACCATATTCTATTTAATAGTAATATTACTATTTAATACTGTTTTACTGACACTATTTAGCTCTTGACTCTTTCTTCTTTCACTTCTTATGACCTTATGACACCTTTCAGTGCTGCAAATTAGTTTTGACAAAACAATAATTTAGCTGTTAATTATAGAAAAGTCTCCCTCCACTCAAAAATATGTTCTTCTTGTTCCGTCAGTTGGATGTTGTTCTTTTCTCTGTGCAGAGTTTGTTTTCACATTCATCTGCTGAAGGAGGAAAGTTTCTCTGAGTTTATTGAAAATCTGATTTTAAGGGGCGGGTCTATGAGCAGGATTTGTGACATCACCACTAGTTTGGAGCCACTTGAAGCCTCCAGTGCACAAACACTGAGAATGAACTTTACAGTGAAGAAGGAGATGATGTTTCAAGTGTTTTAACGAGATAACTGAAAAAACATCGGAAATCTGATTGTATGAAAGTCTATGAGAAAATGATCCTATTTCTCACTTGATTTATTACCTCAGTAAACACTTTCCTAATGAGTTTATGGTCTCAATTGCTAGTTTCAAGTCTTTTTCAATACAGCATGATGTTCAATTTGTAAATTAGTATGCTTTAGGGCGTTTGATTGACAAGTCGCTACCATGGCGACAACGTTGGTTACACATCGTAACCATGGTGTAACCCCAGTTTCACAGAGTTTAGGTGTAGCTGCTGCTATTTCACAGTGTGTTTTCACTTCATGAATTGTAACATTCTGGTCGCCTAAAAACTCTTGTTCAGCATTTATTTGTATTAAAAGACCCTCTAAGGAGTCGACAGTTCAGTTTTTCTGGTAAGTACATTTTGTTTTAATGGTTTTAGGCCCGTTTTTTGCAAGCGAAAATTAGCATTTGCATTATCACAGTTCACCATAAACTATTAATGCACCGTGCTAACCAAGTTAGCAGCTAGCACTAGGGTCAGCTCCACTGTCTTGTCCAAGTATGGTCACTTCTAGCTCCAAAAACCCAAGATGGCGACCGTGACATTGCTAAACTCAAACTCTGAGCTTGCGTAATCTGAGCAGACAGGTGTTTAAATCACACAAACATCCCGCTGTATATGTGTTTTCAACTTATTAACCGTATCAATGAATCAATAAATACGAACACTGTTGATTTCTTCCCGTGGATCCAACATGCAAATTATTTTGGTTCAGTAAGTTTCTGCTGTCAGTCAGCCTGGCGAAGGCAGTTTGTCCTCAGTTCTCCAGGAGCTGCAGCTGACAGACGGAGAGTGTGGATGGACTGTTGTGCTCACATGAGTGTGTGAGGAACAGAAGTGACTCTACAGCTGACGCATCGCTCTGGATTCTGCTATATTTCTCTTTCGGTTGTTACCTTGGCAATATACATCCATCAGTTTCTGAAGGAGCATGGAGGGAGGGCTGTATTTGTTTGAGTGTTTAGTTAAAATATCAACAATCTTTCTCCAGAATAACTGATTTAAAAAAACATAAAGCAATGTCGAGCAGTTTGACAGCTGGTTACTTTAATACTTTGTACAGTGTTCAGTGTGGATCTATTGAAGCAGGAAGGTCAGACTCTTCAACAGTTTTCACCTGCTGAATGTCACTGACAGTTTTCAGTGATGTGAGCACACAAAATGCAGCAGCCTGCGGTTTCAATTTATTTTTAATTAATTAATGACAGCGAGCGTCAGTCTGTAAACTCTTAGCATCAGGTGTTGCAGCGCGAGCGGCGGCTTTATTATCTATGAAATGTGTCACTTTAATTCTTCCCCCAGCTGGTGGCGCTCTGCAGTAGGTCCCTGAGCTGATTTGGCTTTAGAGCTGAAACGATGGTCAATTAATCCATTAGTTGATTGTTTTGACTATTTTGATAGTTGAATTATTGTTTTGATCATTTTTTTATTATGATATTTGGTCTCAGATTTATATTTAAGTGGTCTATCAGTAAAATAAAGTGTAAAAATAACAGAAAAATTCATGATACAAGTCTGGTTTCAGGCAAGTCAGCAAATGCATATTCAGTAATGTGACATTTAGCAGAGTCAGGCTCTTAATGTGTGTGTGTGTGTGTTAAAGTTAAAACCAAACCTATGCCCTTGAAAAATACCCAGAGAATAAACAGAAAACATGGCCTCAGTGTCATGATAAATAAATAAAATAAACAGATGATCAAATGACTGTTTTGCACAAGGTTACAAATGTTAACTCTTAAAATAAGCATGGCACTTTGCCACTATCGCTTTCAGAAGTGTATCATGAAAACATTTTGTTTACTGAATGCTGAGAATCTGCTCCCGACAGTATATTATATTTTGGGTTGGCAGAGTGTGATGGTGCGGCCTCATTGTTTCCCTCTTTAAGCGGAGCTCTGATATGTGTCCATTAAATTGGTTTTGGCTGTGAGCTATAAAAGAAGCCGACAGTGAGACAGGGAGAATTTCTAGAAACCAAATGAAAGAAGAAGCTGCTGACAGGGAAGTCCCAGAGTCCAGCAGTGTTTGTTAGTGTGAAGGGAGTCCCACACCAACAAATAATTACACTGTTTGATGATCGCTTTAGCTCAATTTGCACAGCAGAGTTTCAATTTGCAAAAAAAAAAAATTAATTGAAAGACTCACAATTGACTCACAATATTCTCCCCTTAAAACACAAAATGCTCCTTATATACAGACACTAAATCAGAACACAGACTCTTCATATCAGCACAAGTTTAAATTGGTACTACAAGAAACAGCAAGTCCTCCAAATTTGACAAAATTAGTTGTTTGTTGTTGTATTGCAGAAAGAAATATAAGCCTTTTCCCATTTCAGAAAGACAATATCATTTGCCTGTTTGATTGTCTGTCTGTCAGATTGTTCACACAAGCTCACAAGTGGCCATTTGTTCCATAGCCTTTGTTGTTAAGGTGGTTGCTAAGGTGGTTGCTAAGGTGTTTCCATGTGTTGTCCACTCTCATATTTCAGTTCTGAATCAGCTCTTACATGTATGGATGGATTTGAGAAGTTGACATTTGGAGTAAAGAAGGAGAAAAAGAAGTGAAATCTTGCTACTATAGTTTGTTTATGAGAAAGCTTCCTGAAGCTGACCAATCAGAACAGAGTGGGCTCATTGCGAGGGGGTCCTTAAAGAGACAGGACCATAGACTGTAAAAAAAATAATGGACGTAGCCATGATGGTTTGTGGACTCTAGTTTTGTAGCATCAAGTTTGCCATTTTGACCGCCGGCATCTTGGGTTTTTGGAGCCAGAAATGAAATGACCATATATGGACGAGAGGGTGGAGATGACCCTAACGCTACCTGCTAGATGCTAGCTTGGTTAGCATGGTGCATTTACAGTCTATGGTTAACTGTTATAATGCTAATGCTAATTTTCCTGAGCAAAAAACAGGGTTAAAACCGTTAAAACAAAATGTAGCTACCAGAAAAACTGAACATCCGACTCCTTAGAGGGTCTTTTAGTACAACTAGACACTGAACAAAATGTTAGACTTAACTTTCATGAACTGAAAACACACTGAAATAATGACAGTTACGCCTATACTCTGTGAATCTGGGGTTACGCCATGGTTACGTTACCTCACCAACGTTGTCGCCATAGTAGTGACTTGTCAGTCACAACATAGGCAAGTCGTCAAATCTAAATTAAATGGGACCATAATTTACAAAATCAACATCATGCTGTATTGAAGAAGACTTTAAACTAACGATTGGGACCATAAACTCAGTGGGAAAGTGTTTACTGAGGTAATAAATCATGTGAGAAGTAGGGTCATTTTCTCACAGACTTCCATACAATCAGACTTCTTTTTGCAGTCGCCCCCTGCTGGCTATTAGAGAGAATGCAGGTTTTAGACACTTCCCCATTGGCTTCACTTTTCAGACCTGGAACTAGCTGCTTGGACAGGAGCTAAAAAGGTCTGTTTCAGACAGAGGCTGAACTGGGGGACTCTCCTCTACAGGTGAAAACTAGGCCTCAAACTTACTTACAGCAAGCTTAATTAGTGCTGAATTTGCATTATAATCTTTAATTCCTAATTATCTCCTCTCTCCCCTGCAGATGTGTGTGTGTGTGACTCAGAGCTCGGCCCCCCTGGGTGGAGGGAACCTCTGGACTGCGTCCGAGCCTCTGAACTGTGCAACCAGAACAGCCAGTGCAGCTCACGTTACCGGATCATGCGCCAGTGCCTGTCTGGTGGGGACAAGGAGCGCAGCGCCATGCTGGCCTCCAAGGAGTGCCAGGGGGCGCTGGAGGTGCTGCAGGACTCTCCGCTGTACGACTGCCGCTGCAAGAGAGGCATGAAGAAGGAGCTGCAGTGTCTGCAGAACTACTGGAGCATCCACATGGGTCTGACTGAGGGTAAGCCTCCACCACTGAGCCGTGTGGAGAGTTAATTAAGCCTCCTGGTGCCTGTTGATTTCCCCTCAATGTTTGGAGCTGAGAGCTGCTGGCAGATGAAACAGAACAGCTCTGCATACGCCGAGGTTAAAGATGGCACTGCATTGATTGTTGTGTGGGTTTGAATTTCACCTGAAGTGTAAAATGGGACAAAGGAAGATTATAGTGCTGCTGGTTCAACTGTTACTTCAACTATTTGTGCTGTTTTTGTTGTTGTGTGTTTTGGGAATTTTAATAGAACAAATGAGCAGCGACAGAAGAGCAGAGAGAAACATGAAACATCCTCTCACTGCAGAGAAGAGCTGCTGCGCTTTGAGTCACCTGCCTTTGGTTGGTTCAGGTCCCACTGCTGGTCCTGCACTGTGTTCTGTGTGTGTCAGCACTGCCGATAAGACACAGACACACACACACACACACACACACATGCACACACATGCACAGGGCCTTTTGGCTGGCCTAGTTTGGGTCTCAGCAGTGGCAGAGCTCATTAAGAGGCTCTCTCTTTGTTCTCCATTCCACTAAGAATGTCTCTGTAGTGCCAGCAATGCTTGCAAAGCCTCTGCATCACACACACACATATGCACACCAACACACACATAAACACACTTGGCGGCCACACACAGGACATACATTTAAGCCAGACTAAGTTGCAATGTAGACACACACGCACGCATGCACACACACACACACACACACACACACACACACACACACACACACACGCACACGCACACGCACACGCACACGCACACATGCACACACACACACACACACACACACACACACACACACACGCACACACACACTGTCTGAGATGTCTGTAACACTCAGTGTGCTCAGAAGCATTACAAACTTCAAGTTCTGTGATGTGTTTGTGTGTCAGTACTGCAATGTGTGTGTGTGTGTGTGTCTGTGTCAGTACCGTGGTGTATTTGTGTGTCAGTACTGTGGTGTGTTTGTGTGTCAGTTCTGTGGAGTGTGTGTGTGTGTGTGTGTCAGTACTGCAGTGAATGTGTGTCAGTACTGTGGTGTGTGTCAGTACTGCAGGGTGTTTGTATGTCAGTAATGTGGTGTGTGTGTGTGTGTGTCAGTACTGCAGTGTGTTTGTATGTCAGTACTGTGGTGTGTGTGTGTGTGTCAGTACTGCGGTGTGTTTGTGTGTCAGTACTGTGGTGTGTTTGTGTGTCAGTACTGCGGTATTTGTGTGTCAGTACCGGGGTGTGTTTGTGTGTCAGTACTGCAGTGTGTCTGTGTGTCAGTACTGCAGTTTGTCTGTGTGTCAGTACTGCGGTGTGTGTGTGTGTGTCAGAACTGCGGTGTGTCTGTGTGTCAGTACTGCAATTTGTCTGTGTGTCAGTACTGCAGTGTGTTTGTATGTCAGTACTGTGGTGTGTGAGTGTCAGTACTGCAGTGTGTGTGTCTGTGTGTCAGTACTGCGGTATGTGTGTGTGTCAGTACTGCGGTGTATGTGTCAGTACTGCGGTGTGTGTGTGTCAGTACTGCGGTGTGTCTGTGTGTGTGTCAGTACTGCGGTCGGTGTGTGGGTGGAAGTGTGTGTCAGTACTGCGGTGTGTTTGTGTTTGGGAGTGTGTGTCAGTACTGCGGTGTGTGTGTGTGTGTGGGAGTGTGTGTCAGTACTGCGGTGTGTTTATGTGTGGGAGTGTGTGTCAGTACTGCGGTGTGTTTGTGTGTGGGAGTGTGTGTCAGTACTGCGGTGTGTGTGTGTGTGTGTGGGAGTGTGTGTCAGTACTGCGGTGTGTTTATGTGTGGGAGTGAGTGTCAGTACTGCGGTGTGTTTATGTGTGGGAGTGTGTGTCAGTACTGCGGTGTGTTTCTGTGTGGGAGTGTGTGTCAGTACTGCGGTGTGTTTATGTGTGGGAGTGTATGTCAGTACTGCGGTGTGTGTGTGTGTGGGGGAGTGTGTGTCAGTACTGCGGTGTGTGTGTGTGTGTGGGAGTGTGTGTCAGTACTGCGGTGTGTGTGTGTGGGTGGGAGTGTGTGTCAGTACTGCGGTGTGTTTATGTGTGGGAGTGTGTGTCAGTACTGCGGTGTGTTTATGTGTGGGAGTGTGTGTCAGTACTGCGGTGTGTGTGTGTGTGTGTCAGTACTGCGGTGTGTGTGTGTGTGTGGGAGTGTGTGTCAGTACTGCGGTGTGTTTATGTGTGGGAGTGTATGTCAGTACTGCGGTGTGTGTGTGTGTGGGGGAGTGTGTGTCAGTACTGCGGTGTGTGTGTGTGTGTGGGAGTGTGTGTCAGTACTGCGGTGTGTGTGTGTGTGTGGGAGTGTGTGTCAGTACTGCGGTGTGTGTTTATGTGTGGGAGTGTGTGTCAGTACTGCGGTGTGTTTATGTGTGGGAGTGTGTGTCAGTACTGCGGTGTGTGTGTGTGTGTGTGGGAGTGTGTGTCAGTACTGCGGTGTGTGTGTGTGTGTGTGGGAGTGTGTGTCAGTACTGCGGTGTGTGTGGGAGCTATTAGTAGTCGGAGTGAATGGAAGGTGTTCTGCAGGAGAGAAGAAAGTCAAGTTATAAAACAAGTCATGCTTCTTACATTTTGTGGCTCATTAGCTTTGTATACAACAGGATGCAGTGTAAAGACCTCCTGATGTGAGCTCACTCTATTATGAATTTTTTGATTTTTTTTTTAACTTAATCAATTACTGGAGGCCTGTGGGCTGCAGGTGTTATTATTTGATTTATTCTGGAACAACACTATTAAGATGGCCATCATAAACGCATGCAGAGATTTTAATATTTAATTTCACGTGCAGGTGAAGGAACAGTAGAGTGGAGAGCAAACGGTTTGAGTTTTATGGCCTATGGTGTCATATCTGCAGCCATATAGATTATTGGTTAATGGTCGTATTGATTTTATTTATTGCTTATTGTTTTGGTCTGATTTGCATCTGCAGTCAGAGGTTGAACGCTGCAGGGAGAGGAACTCGACTCTGTCCGTTTAGCATAATCATTATTCTCAGGCGGTTTAACATGGAGCTACTAGACGTACATTTATACTCATAAATACTGTGTTTGCCAACAAAATATCATAATATTTTCACAACGTACCTGACGTGATTAGATAATAAAACATAATTTGTCTTTAAATGCCATATTGAAAAAGACGATGTTTAAAGACATACAAGTCAGAAGTCAGAATCACTCTCGGTCATATTGCAAGATCATCTTTAAAAACTGGAGGTTGTTTATATAATAAGACAAAGCCTGGATGAATTTAAAGTCTCCCTCCACTCAAAAACATGTTTTTCTTCATGTTCCTTCAGTTGGATGTTTGTTCTTCTTCTCTGTGCTGAATGATGTACGTGCAGAGTTTGTTTTCACATTCATCTGCTGAAGGAGGAAAGTTTCTCTGTGCTCACCTTAAATCTCAGTTTAACACGTGAACCTACGAGCAGGATTTGTGACATCACAACTAGTTTGGAGCCAATCGTGGTCCAGTATGCGACTTACACAAGTGTGATGTGGAAACTTGAAGCCTCCAGAGCACAAACACTGAGAATAGACTTTACAGTGAAGGAGGAAACATCTGGTGTCAAGCAGGAAAACTTTAGAAACCAACAATATTTACAGATTCACAGATTCTGTCATTTTAAAGGTTAAACATATGACATTCAGCCCCGCTAGATGTCAGTAAACAACTATTAGCTATGTAAAGATATAGTGAAGTAATGGCGTCCTGAGCAGAGAATGAAGTCACACTTCCTCTGTGTGTGTTGTTATCTGAGCTTCTCTGTTCGCTGTTTTGGAAGCTCGTCCAGCTTCACGTGCATGTTAGTGCATGTGAGTCCCTCCCTGTCCTCCCTCTCATCTGTTTCCTGGTCACAATCTCTCTGATAGTACAACTGAACAGTTCACTAAAATATGTTTCAGAAAAACATTTGAGGCAGAAATAGATAATGCAGTAACAGAATCTTGATCCATGTTTTATCAGCTCTGCCTAGTTTGACAGTTTGATCTGAGTTTCCTGAGCCGTGTCTTTCTGTTTTTCACAACTTTATTGAGTAAACAGTGTGTGCATTTGTTTTGGTCTGAGATGCCGACGCTCTAGTGCGACATCTAGTGGGGCTGAATGTCGTATACTGCACCTTTAATCATTTATGACACCTACCGGGCAGTGATGTTACCTGTCAGGACACTCTCGATGGTGCAGGAGTAGAAGTTCCTCAGTGCCTTCCTCTCCGCTGAGTCAGTGTACAGCACCCAGGTCAGGCCCTCGGTGATGTGGACACCAGGGTACTTGAAGCTGTCTGCCCTCCCCACGGAGGACCCGTTGATATTAAGGGGGGAGTAGTTCCTTCCCTGCTTCTTCCCAAAATCCACAATCAGCTCCTTAGTCCTCCTGATATACAGGAGTAGGTTGCTGCCCTGACAGCAGAGGGTCAGGTCGTTCCTTCAGGTAGACCTTTTCATTGTTATCTATGATCAGACTACCACAGCTGTGTCGTCAGCAAGTCTGGAGGAACTATGCTGTTAAATGCTGAACTGTAGTCAATGAACCAGGGTGGTGTGGAGGATGTGTGCTGTAGCGTCTTCCGTTGTGACGGTCGGCAAACTGTCGTGGGTCCAGTGTGCTGGTGAGGAGCAAATGTAATCCTTGACCAGCTGTTCAAAGCTCCTCAGCACTACAGAGCTGAGTGCTACTAGTCACTCAGGCAGGCTGGTCTCACTTTCTTGGGCACAGGAATGATGGTGGACTTCTAAAAGCACCTGGGTATGACAGACTGAGCCAGAGTTGGTCCGCACATAGTTTAAGGACCCGTCTGGTCCTGCTGCTTTCTTGGTGGAAGCCCTCCTGACATCATGCTCAGTCTAATGTCGATTAGACTGCTTTTACAGTAAGAACAGGACTTTTATCTGCAACAGTGTTAAATCCATGTAATTATTATTTAGAAATCACTAACATTTACATGTTCAGAGATTCTGGATTACATTACATGAAGGGGAAGGAGAAGATGATGGTTTAAGGATAAAAAACATATCAGGAAATCACTATTATTCCAAGTAGAGGATTTTAATGTGTTGAAATATTTCTGGCAGGGATCTTTAAATTTGAGGTGTCTGTGATTAAAAATGATAAAGCTATTGACAAAATAATATACATTAGTAGCTCATGAGGTCGAGTTGTATAATTAAAAACTGAGAGGAGCTTGTGCAGTGGGAGGAGGTCCAGATGAAAAGTGGGAACGAATGAGAAAGCTATTGACAAAAATGTAAAAATGCTCCTTTTGCCTATTAGCATGCACTTTTGAGACAGCCCCTAACTTCAGTTTGTCAGTTTTCATCTACCGTCAAGTTGAGCACTGAACCAGGCTTCAATATCTGATGCTGAGGTAAAAATAACACCTGTGGAACATCTGTCAGCTTTATTCTGCACCACACGACTGATGAGAAGTTACTGAGGACGAACCTTCATACATGTCTGAATACTGACTGACTTTTATATCATTTCTAAACGAGTGAATTCTGTTGATTGTAGCTGCTGTTTGATACCTTTGGGTTTAGATTTGACTGAGTATACATATTATTAAAGTACATACGTATTATGAGCTTGATGTAGTTAAAGTATTGCAGTAAAAGTACATAAGTATTATGAGCTTGATGTAGTTAAAGTATTGCAGTAAAAGTACATAAGTATTATGAGCTTGATGTAGTTAAAGTATTGCAGTAAAAGTACATAAGTATTATGAGCTTGATGTAGTTAAAGTATTGCAGTAAAAGTACATAAGTATTATGAGCTTGATGTAGTTAAAGTATTGCAGTAAAAGTAGTGGTTTGGTCCCTCTGACTGATATATTATTATATATGACATCATTAGATTATTAATAGTGAAGCATCAGTGTTAGAGCAGCATGTTACTGTTGTAGCTGCTGGAGGTGGAGCTAGTTTACACTACTTTATATACAGTTAGCTAGTTTAGTCCAGTGGTTCCCAACCTAGGGGTCGGGCCCCTCCAAAGGGTCAGCAGATAAATCTGAGGGGTGGTGAGATGATTAATGGGAGAGGAAAGAAGAAAAAACAAAGTTCTGATACACAAATCTGTTTTCAGTTTTTGGACTTTTTCTCTAATCTTTGATTTTTGCTGAAATATTGGATCATTTGAACATTTATTGAAATGAAAGCATGTGAGAAGTTTAGAGGGAAAAATCACTATTTGGTGGAGCTGTTAACAACTCATAGACATGTGAAATGTGACCCCGACTACACACTGCTTTTTGTAAGACGTCAAAAGACAAAAAGGTTGGAAACCACTGGTTTCATCTTTAACAATGTGTTGTATTTTAAAAGCTTGTTATATTATCCATTGTGTCAAATCTTCATCTGAAAAGTAACTAAAGCTGTCAAATAAATGTAGTGGAGTAGAAAGTACAATATTTCCCTCTGAATACTTGAGTAAAGTAGTAGTACTCTGTTGATCAGTATGAAGACTTGAGCTCCTGAACCAGCAGGCTCTGAATGATATGTTCAATTTAAAACGTGTTCATCCAACCAGCAGATTGCAACAAAGGGCACAACTCATTATGTCAAATTTGGCAACAAAGATCAAAGGAGTTGCACTGAGGGCTCGCACAGCGAAAAGCCAAAAAGGTTGGAAACCACTGGTTTCATCTTTAACAATGTGTTGTATTTTAAAAGCTTGTTATATTTTCCATTGTGTCAAATCTTGTGTCAAAGTACCTCAAAACTGTACTTATGTGTACTTGAGTAAATGTACTTAGTCACTTTCCACCACTGGTGTTATAAGATAATATTTAATGGAAACCTGAGAGTGTGGAGTGAAAAATCTGAGAATAATAAATGAAGAGAAGTCTCATCAGACATTAAAAGAAAACCAGCCATCACTAGAACACCAGTGTTCTCAGTGGTATTAAGAGAAGAGACGATGGCCGCTAAGAAAGATATCTAATTGGACGGCTTCATTTTCCTCCAGAAGCTTGGACATGATAATAACTTGGAGATCAAACTATATTTCAGACAGATAGGTGTGGAAAACAGCAGCAGCAGACTGAACTAATGAATGAAGGTGTTAGTTAATTTAGAGGACCCAGGTAGACGGGTTTATCTGGGATACAGCCTCGAATCGAGAGTCTTAAGACATCAAACAAATGATCCGAACACGGCAGCAATCGGTGTGCAGATACTGTAGGTACAGTACGTCTGCTTTCTAACACCGACAGTCCTGATTACAAAGAGGCTTAAAGATGATCTTTATTTCTCAGAGGGAGGTTCAGCGCCAGACAGTGCATCTGCTGCAGGCTTAATTACATCACACATGATTTTATACACGTCTGATAGAAACTGTACTCTTGCAGTTTTTTCATTTCCAGCTATGTTCTCATCGTACGTGACCAACGTGAACAAAAGAGTTTGTTTCCCTCCTTTCTTCTGTCTCTCATTCATGCATGCATATTTAACAAGGCAGAAGAGGATTTGTCGGCTTTTCAGCTTAAAAACTTATAATAGAATCCAGGAAGGAAGAACAGGTGAGACTGAAGTTTTTTTTTCTCTGCGTCCGAGGGTTAGAGATGTGTTCGAGCAGAAGAAATGAAAACGGCTCAGAGTTCAGCTTCAGGGAAAAAGGGGATTAAAAATTCAAGAGTTATAAAGTTATGGTCATCATTATAAAGCAGATCAAGCACGATAAACTATTATTATAACAATCTTAACAAAGACATCTCAGTGAGACGACACTTGGTGGTGCTTAAAAACTCTGCGTCATTATGGTTTAACAGCCTGAAATACCGTATTTCCTCTAATATATAGAGTTAGGGTTTAGGGTTAGGGTTAAGGTTTAGGTTTAGGGTTAGGGTTACCTCAGCTGTGGAGAGTAACCAGGCCTTTAATGGAAGCAGGCTTATATTAGAGAGAGGCCTTTATTTCTAATTCCTTCAGTTTGATAAGTGTATTTGCTCATACTTTACCTCCTTGTTTTCCATTATCAGAGAGCTTTTAATTGTCTTCCATTTGAGGAAATACGATGTATCTTCAAGTACAAGCCACAGACATGACGTCAAATAAATACAAACGATGAAAAATGGCGTAGTAATTAGGATTTAAGTCTTTGTCCTGCTCATTATTCTGAAGTAGTTCACTCAAACAATGTTAATATTTGGTAATAGATGTCATAATAACTCAGTTTAGTCACATATAGACTCATTTGCTGGCTGATTTATATGCTGCCATTACTGCGGTGGCAGAGTGGAACTGAACAAAACCCACATTTTATATCACACTAACTATCGCATAAGACAAAGAAAAGCTTTAAATCTTCAACCATAAATAATTATCAAAATATTTTGCGATTAACATTCTATCGATTGATTAACTGATTCATAGATGAGATGTTTCAGCTCTAGAGAGACAGCTTTATAAAACGGGTTGATTTAGACGTCTATCTGAAGTCTGACTATTAGTTTGATCTCAACCATCAGTCTGTCTCTGTGAAATCTTTGTTGTGGACATACAGAGTGAAGAGGAGGAGAGACTGTTTGTTTATATTCTTGTTTTATAAGTGCAGGTGATATAACACAAGAAGCAGAGAAGAAGAGATGCTGTCTGACTGCAGTGAGTGAAAGGAAAGTGATCAAGGTTAATGATGATCAAATGTTGCATAATTCACAACTTTGTGGACTGGAGTTGTTAGCACGCTAGCCATGCTAACCCCTGTGACCTCTGCTCTTGAATTTAAATTTCATAGAGCTGCAACTAACTAATTATTTTAATTATCAACTAATCTGACGATTTTTCTTTTGATTAATTAATAGTTTGGTCTGCAGTGACTAGAAATGGTGAAAAAACTCTTTGCAGCTTCCCAGAACACAAAGATACTCAGTTTACAAAGATATATGACACAGAAAAGCAACAAATCTTTGTATTAAAGAGGCTGAAACTAGAGAATTTTTTCATTACTGTTCCTTGAAAAGTGATTGAAACAATAAATTGATTATCAAAATAGTTGACAGCTATGCAGATTTCAGTCTGACTGCAGCTTAAAGGATAAATACATTTTCTATATTTTTCTTCATGTTTGGATCCAAACCAACAATGAACTGATCTACTAACAAGTATTGTGTGTGTATCTAAAGCCTGATATATCTTATTAAAAACACGTCAGTGAGTCACACCGCTGCACTGGGTCACATGTTCCATGAAGAGTTTGGTCACGTTAGTTTGTTTAGGAACGGCTCCAAAGACTAATAACAGCATCATGTTTTCAAGCTCTAGAGAGTAGTTCTGTGTAAGACAGACGCCACTGAGCCTGTGCAGTAAGGGTGTGCCCGAATACAAATACATTTTTCAGCAAAGCACAAATAGTGGGCTTTATACGAATATTTGTTTCATACAAATATTTATAATAAATATATATAAATAATAAATATATTTATAATATATATAATAATAAAAACTATTTGTTGGGGGTGTTCCCCAGAGATAAAGCTGAGCTACTGACACAAGCAAAGTGCTTCCAAGGGACTCTCCATAACCTGTTGCTCCCCTTCTCCGTTCCACAAAGTTAGGCTGTAAAAAATAGGCAATAAATGAAAAGGGCAAAGCAATAATTGCCTTTGAAGTTCCTCCCTACATGTTACACGGTGTGCTGTCTGTGTTATGGGTGTATAAATAGGTAGAGGTCTGCCTGCAATGAGGCGATGAGTAAAGTTTTAGCTCAGTAATCAGCGCAGTTGTCTATGATCTGGGAGACTCCAGTTGGAGACCCGGAGTGGGGACCTCCTTCATAAGGTAGTTTATTCATGAACACTTATTGTAACATTTTAATTTTCTAAAATTGTGTCATAAAAACAAAAACAGGATTTTTAAGCCTCTTTCCACTTTTATTCAAATACAAATACAAATAATTTTGCTGCCTCAACAAACACAGATACAAATACAAATACTGGGCTCTCTGCACATCCCTAATGTGCAGGAACACTGTTCTGTTTACAGCTTCACAGGCTTGTTGTGCTGCATATAACAACCTCTTTGTACTGAAGCTCTATGAGATATTTATAATGTGCAGTGTAGTACAAAGTCAAGATGTTGCTTTGAAGTTTTTGAAGTTGCAACAAGCATTTTGCCACAAATTTATTGGTTTGGATCCATACATGAGATTTGTTGACAGTGAGAAAAATATAAAAAAAACCCACCAGACTTAACCTTTAAATGATAAACTGATTAACAAAATAGTTGCAGATTAACTTTCTGTTCATCGATTAATTAAGTAATTTAAAACATTATTCAGCAGCCTGCAGGTGAGTTTAGGAGCAATAACACAGAGAACAAAACTCATTGTTTGTATGTAATTTGACTCTTCAGCGTGTACAACAGCACAGGTAGAGCATAGCTGTGAGTTTGGTCTCAGAGCAACAACAAAATAATTCAGGAGGCAGCGGAGCAACTGAAAACTACATTCACACATTAAGCAGAACATGGTGAAGCTGAAGCTCACAGGCAGGACTACAAACAGACAGAAAAACGAGCAAAAGAACTGCTAAATGTTTAGAACAAACTATTATACAGTTGTAAGTAGGAATACACTGATTGGGTGAGCTGGACCGGTATCAGCGCTGATACTGACAGTGAGATCAGGTATCACACTGATCAGTCCTCATAACATCAGTGGCATCAGTATTTCTGCACAACTATGTGCAGAAATACGCTGCAAATATAGAAAACAACCAAATATAGAAAACACGACCAAATACAGAAATACGCTTCAAATACAGAAAACATGACCAAATATAGAAAACACGACCAAATACAGAAATACGCTGCAAATACAGAAATACGCTGCAAATACAGAAAACACAACCAAATATAGAAAACACGACCAAATACAGAAATACGCTGCAAATACAGAAAACAACCAAATATAGAAAACACAACCAAATACAGAAATACGCTGCAAATACAGAAAACAACCAAATATAGAAAACACAACCAAATACAGAAATACGCTGCAAATACAGAAAACAACCAAATATAGAAAACACAACCAAATACAGAAATACGCTGCAAATACAGAAAACAACCAAATATAGAAAACACAACCAAATACAGAAATACGCTGCAAATACAGAAAACATAACCAAATATAGAAAACACAACCAAATATAGAAAACATGACCAAATATAGAAATGCGACCAAATATAGAAAACACAACCAAATATAGAAAACATGACCAAATACAGAAATACACTGCACATACAGAAAACATAACCAAATATAGAAAACACAACCAAATATAGAAAACATGACCAAATATAGAAAACATGACCAAATACAGAAATACACTACAAATACAGAAAACATAACCAAATATAGAAAACACGACCAAATATAGAAAACATGACCAAATATAGAAATGCGACCAAATATAGAAAACACAACCAAATACAGAAAACACAACCAAATATAGAAAACATGACCAAATATAGAAAACATGACCAAATATAGAAAACATGACCAAATACAGAAAACATAACCAAATATAGAAAACACAACCAAATATAGAAAACATGACCAAATATAGAAAACACGACCAAATATAGAAAACATGACCAAATATAGAAAACATGACCAAATACAGATATACGCTGCAAATACAGAAAACATAACCAAATATAGAAAACACGACCAAATATAGAAAACACGACCAAATATAGAAAACACAACCAAAGACAGAAATACGCTGCAAATACAGAAAACATAACCAAATACAGAAAACACAACCAAATATAGAAAACATGACCAAATATAGAAAACATGACCAAATATAGAAAACACAACCAAAGACAGAAATACGCTGCAAATACAGAAAACATAACCAAATACAGAAAACACAACCAAATATAGAAAACATGACCAAATATAGAAAACATGACCAAATATAGAAAACATGACCAAATACAGAAAACATAACCAAATACAGAAAACACAACCAAATATAGAAAACATGACCAAATACAGAAAACATAACCAAATACAGAAAACACAACCAAATATAGAAAACATGACCAAATATAGAAAACACAACCAAAGACAGAAATACGCTGCAAATACAGAAAACACAACCAAATACAGAAAACACAACCAAATATAGAAAACATGACCAAATATAGAAAACATGACCAAATATAGAAAACATGACCAAATACAGAAAACATAACCAAATATAGAAAACACAACCAAATATAGAAAACATGACCAAATATAGAAAACACGACCAAATATAGAAAACATGACCAAATATAGAAAACATGACCAAATACAGATATACGCTGCAAATACAGAAAACATAACCAAATATAGAAAACATAACCAAATATAGAAAACACGACCAAATATAGAAAACATAACCAAATATAGAAAACACGATCAAATATAGAAAACACGACCAAATATAGAAAACACGACCAAAGACAGAAATACGCTGCAAATACAGAAAACATAAGCAAATATAGAAAACATAACCAAATATAGAAAACATGACCAAATATAGAAAACATGACCAAATACAGATATACGCTGCAAATACAGAAAACATAACCAAATATAGAAAACACAACCAAATACAGAAAACATAACCAAATAAAGAAAACACGATCAAATATAGAAAACATGACCAAATATAGAAAGCACGACCAAATATAGAAAACATAACCAAATATAGAAAACATGACCAAATATAGAAAACACGACCAAAGACAGAAAACATGACCAAATACAGAAATACGCTGCAAATACAGAAAACATAACCAAATATAGAAAACACGACCAAATATAGAAAACACGACCAAATATAGAAATACAACCAAATGTAGAAAACACGAACAAATACAGAAATGTGCTGCAAATACAAAAAAACAGTCAAATACAGAAAACACAACTACATACAAAATGTACCATAAATACAAAAAAAACAATCAAATCCAGAAAATATGACCAAATATGAAGGAGAAAGATGCAACAAAGGTTCTCAGCTGGATTTGAACTATTGCAGAACGATTGATACGTTGATAGTCGCAGTTTTAACTCCTAAACTGCAGCAAAGTTTCTGTAGAAAATCTCTTTATACGAGTGCATGTATTACAGTAGCACATGCACTGATTAACACTTTTTAATTAACTGTATTAAGATGGTTATACTGTGTTATTAATCATTCTTATGGATGCTTCATAGGATGAGTTATATCTGCTGATAAATACATTCATAAAAACAGTTCTGTTTGCTTACAAGCACATTTTAAAGCATCACCCGATTGATTACAGTATGTTCAGCTTGTACATGTTTTAATGGTTCAAAATAATCACCTCAGCTCTCACAGCGACACTGAGGGGAGCAGGGAGGGATCAGTGCAGATAGAAGAGTGATATCCAGGGAATTAGATGGAAGTATGATGACAGCAGATGACAGAGGAAGAAGCAATTTGAGGAGGAGGAACAGAAAATGGAGGAAATGGAGTACACACGATGAGGAGAGATCAGAAAGATGAGATCAGATAGAAGGATGGTCCACCGGATCAAACCTCCATTTATCTGTTTTCTGACTTTTTCTGCTCATTAAAGGACAGAGGAGTGCGTTAGATGGAGTTTAAACCAGTGTCTTCCAGTCCAAATCGCCCATTTGAAGAATATTTGTGTCACGTTAGAAGCTTAAACTGTCTGGAAAACCCTCTGGACGGTAAAGAGTTACGGTGTGTTTGGCAGAAATAGTAAAGCGGACAATGAATCAGCGACTGACTCTTTCATTACGGCTCGCTGACGGCCTTCCGAGGAGATATATGGAGATTTGATTTTCGATCGTCCCATAAAGATCCATCACGTTGCCGCTGATGTGTGATGGTGTAAAAGTGTAATGTTTGTTGTTTGCCAGTCCATTAAGCCACAGCGGAGAGTGGCGATCATTACGCTGTTAAGTGTGTCTGACTTTAACAGAGACAAACAGGTTGATGCACAAAGGAGAAGAAAGACTTTACACACACTTTGTAAACCCTTAATATTTAATGACAATATTTATATTTATGTCAATATTCCACAAAGACCAGATTTAACTTTACTAACCACAAGTCTTTGAGGGTTGTGTAATAATGTGACGATTATGATACAAACACTGTTTTGAAACTTGTAAAACACAATTGTCTGCATGAGGAACCAGGCAAAACATACATTTAAAATGATACATTTATAGTAAACAATATAAGTCATATAATACTAATATTCACTGAGCCATACCAACTGAGAAAATAAAAACAACAGTGAATTAAAAACGGTACATCATAATACTGAATAAAAAACAATATAAAACAAATAAAAAGTGTTGGACGTCTATATACAAACTGGTGTATCTATAGAAGTCTGTCTGTATTCTGTTTCTATAATAAAGAGGAATTGATTGAAAAATTAAATAGATAATTAGTAGTGAAGATTGTGGCAATTATATTTATCAATATCTCAGTTTCTGGTCTGGTTAAAGTGATTTATTTCCTTTTATTAAAGATTTTATTTTCTCTAAATCAAAACACATGGTCACAGTTAGGACCTGCTTAATTAAACCCACTAAAGCAAGTGTAAACATCACCATGCAGCCATCTTAAAGCTGAAATTCTGCTGTTGTTTTCATAATTATGTCATTATAATATAAAACTCTTATTAGTAATCTCTTATTATTTGATGAAGGTCAGATCACATGGTCACACGGAGACAGAGCTTCTAAAGAACATTTTTAAATGAGATGAATCATATCGGCCTGAATAAAGGACGATATTTTACTCTGGAAATGACATTTGATAAAGTCGTCTTATATCGGAGGATGAGACATCTATATGTTCACACAGAGAGAGATCGCTGTAACACCTCCTACAGAGAGATATATTATATGGAGGATGATATGAGATTATAATTATATTATGCATAAAGTAAAAGGTTATGGATCAGATTACTTTACTATCTTCTATGTCTCGCTGAAACTTGCTCTGTTAGTTCAAGGTAGTTGAATATATAAATGATGTAGATATATGTTTTATATGTTTATGAAGATAAATGTTTGTAATATCAAACTTCAATTTCCTTTTCAAATCAACTTATTTAACATGGGTTTTTTTTTTCTTCTTTTAGTTTAGTTTTGCTTTGCCTTTTCTGTCACTTCTACATCATGACTTGTTTGGATAATTGGACACAGTATGCATGAAAAAAAAAAGATTTTTCTGAAATACGCTCAGTAAAAAACATTTTTTGCAACATGCCAGATGCATTAATTAAGATCATTTCCTCATTATGTTAATAGAAAACGTAACTTTTTCTTGAATACAATATTTGCTGTTACTGCTGTTATTAGTGGTATATAAATATAACATGTAGGAGACGTAGCTGCACAGCGAGTTACTGACACATTTAAAGCTGCTTCCTCTTCCTGGTGACCATTTCTGTCCCCTAAAAAACCAGAACTGACAGAACATTACATCAACCAGGAAATAAAAGACGTCCGACCTGCTTATTAACAGCTCGTTATCTCAATCTCAGCATCAGTCAGACATCTGTCGTCCATCTGAAACACTTCATGCTCTCAACAGCTTAGCTTGAAAGTGCAAGAAGTTACAGATTGATGTTTTAAATCTTCTTCTTCTTCTTCTTCTAAGAGAAACTACAAATGTTAATAGTTTTTCCACCGAGGGGACCCACAGCTAAAAACAAAAAAGTGTTTGTAGCAAACTGAAACAACTGTGAATGACATATTTTGGTCCTTCTTTTGTGAGTCATCGTTCCTCAGAGATATTCTGGGCAGATACATTTTTCTGCATCAACAGTCGCCTCTCTGGAAGAGAAATGTAAGAAATGACTAACAGCAGGAGAAGAAGACAAAGCAAAAAAAAACAACAACAGCAACAAAAAAGAAGGAGATTACAACCTTTATCACAAAATAAATGCACTCAAGACGGACTGATGACATGAAAGAACCGACCATTAACCACTCTGATAACATCCTCACACATATATATATGAATTTCAAACATGATTCAGCTGCTTCTTATCGAGAAACAGCAGATCCAGTTTGTTGTTAACTTCAGTTAACTGTTGGGAGATGCAGGTGAAAGATGTCTGACTGAGAAGAAGATAATTCATCCCTTTAAATCAATTTGTTACACTCATGAAAAGACTTTGATTTAAAAAAAAACACACACACACACACAGTTTCCATTGATTTTTAATCCCTTTGAGGTACAGAACTGTGAACAGCTTGGACACGAAAAAGTAAAAATTGAAACTGTTTGTCACATCAAAGGATGACAGATGATCAGACTGCACACATTTGTTCTCAGAAACATAAAGCCTTTGTGCAGCTGCAAGACAACAGACACTGTGTGATTATTGGTTTATCTGAATGAAGTCTGTCTGTGACTTGAGGGAGGAAGAGGAGCGGAGGCTTTTGCGGTAAATCTGTACAGGGATTGGTTGTAAACTGTCCCTGAAGGGGAGTCTCAGTACAGGAGGGCTTGGCTGCAGGCGGCGGCGGCGGCGGCGGCATTAGTCACGGGTCGCTCTCTCTGCACGGCGAGCTGATTTCTTCACCTCTGCTCTGAGCTCCTGGTGGGACCAAAGCTCGCTGACATCCCGGCCAATGAAATAACTCTGTCGCCTGCTGTTACTGCTGCTGCTGCTGCACAGAGACACAAATCTACTCCTCTGAAATCATTTGTTCGTTTCTGAGCTGGTTGTGATCGAGAACTGATATCTTTAACCCTCCTGTTGTCTTCCCGTTGACCATGCAACTTTTGTCCAAAAGTCCACAGATCCTGAAAATTAAATGAAAGTAGTGATCGTTACTTTTACTTGCAAAGTTTTTTTTGTTTGATTTGATTTATTGAACAGGACAGTGTGCAGTATTAAGCATTATTGATGCACTGCACCGGAGTTAGCTTGAAGCTAATTTGCATCTGTAGTGTGTGGTAAGGAACCATCCATGTGACTTTCAGGCAATTAGATGAAAGAAATCCATATTTCAGATATAAAAACATTTGATCCGACGACAACAGGAGGGTCAAGACACACAAACAGCTACAGATGAGATCCAGCTCTACGATTGCTGCTAGCAGCAGCTGATTGCTAGCAGCTGCTAACTGCTAGCAAGCAGCTGCTAACAATATTTCATTCATTTTTGCTTAGCATTTTCAGTTTTAAATCTTTTTTCTGTGCATATACGTAGATATAGACTGTGTAAATTGTCCTAACAAGGCAGGTATTATAATCAAATAACATTAAACTTAGTGATTGCGACAATAGTCCGACTCAGTGTGAGTGTCGGAGGCGAGGAGAGCAGCAGGTATTAATCAACGACCACACAGCAGACGTCAAAGCTGCTATAAGTCTTAAAATCTTTTTAATGGAGCAATAATTTCCCAAAATGACCAGCAGCTCACTTATTAGAGGGATTGAATTTACAGATTCAGACCAGAATGATTCATTGAAAACAATGATTGATTCAGTATTTCTAGAGAGAAGTTGAGGTTTTTTGAATGAGAGTCAGGTGGCGCTAACATCTACTTCAGCCTCAAGGTAGTCAACACCTGAGTCCTAATGATGTGTTTAATAGCTTTGTGCCTCTAAGTGATGGTTGTGTCTACATCCTGTGGACTGTTCATGACTGTATAGCTGGCAGCTTGAAGTGCTCTGAAGTGTGAGCTGAAACTTGACAAAGCAGATGAAAACAGCTGTTGTGTGACAGGGTAACAAAAAGTTACTGTGCTTATTTTCTGTAATATTTCATCACTTTATTTGGTGAAGTTACACCTGTATAAAACTGTGAAATCACACAAACCCTTTGATTCTTGTTTTGCTCGTCTTTCACCGTAACACTCGCAGCTTGTTTCTGCTTTATGAAATGAATCCCCACGAGACAGAATCAAGCTCAGCCGAGCACGAAAACTGTTTTTCTCGATATTTCAGGATTGAACTAACCCTTATTTCCACTCAGGTGTTTTGTGTTCAGATTAAAAATGCAAATAAAAACAGGCGGACGGAGACTTCAGTCCTCTGGAGGGTTCAGAGACGCTGCTGGTTTAACGTTAGCAAAGCTTCAGAGACAGAATCAGGGATGTGAATGAGTGGGAGTGATCTGATCAGCACTGTAAACTACTAGCTTGTTGCATGTTCTCAGTCTTTCACAGTCTTTTTCATAGATATTTGGGGGTCTAGAGAACAGAAATATTGGAAAAAGGAAGATAAACACTATAAAATGGGACCAGGATCAACAAATAGTGTGATAACATGACAGTATGTGTAATTTATGAGGATTTGAATTTGGTGTTTAAAGTCTCCGTCCACTCAAAAAACCTGTTTCTTCTGGATGTTTGTTCTTCTTCTCTGTGCAGAATGATGGATGTGCAGAGTCTGAGCTCAATATTCAACTTTTACACAAGTGTGATGTGGAAACTTGAAGCCTCGAGTTCACAAACACTGAGGATGAACTTTACAGTGAAGGAGGAGACGTCTGGTGTCCAGCAGGAAAAACTGTAGAAATATTTACAGATTCTTGGTTTTTAATGAGGGAGAAGCAGTTTGTTATTTCAACAATTTTTAACGAGGTAACTAAACTTTTTTTGTGGAAAAAAAAAAACGTCAGATTCAAATTATTTTCCAAAGCAGAGAGTTTTGTGAATCTTGCCTGAAGCAGAGCTTTAAATGACATATCGACTGTTCTGATTCAGGGATGTGAGATAATCTGAGACTGAAGGGACACAACACACTACATTTATAATTCTTAAACTATCTATGATTATG
Source organism: Thunnus maccoyii (assembly GCF_910596095.1). Lineage (NCBI taxonomy): Eukaryota > Metazoa > Chordata > Actinopteri > Scombriformes > Scombridae > Thunnus > Thunnus maccoyii. Next base: position 27,955,036 of record NC_056551.1, on the reverse strand, counting down.
AATATGACAAAGTGACTCAGCTGGTCTTTTCTGTCAGTCTGACAGTCGTCTAACGGACCTCAACCTTCGTTAAACCTTTGTCGGCTCATTTCTGCTCATCACGTCGAGGGTTTTGGGACCTTTCAGCTATGAAAGTTTACATCAAATGCAATTATAAAGTCATTAAGACAATAATGTGGGAAGTAAACATCACACTCCAATTATGTTAATGTGATTGACTTCTTAATCAGAGTAAACATAAAGTTCTCTGATTGTACTTTCATCAACTCGACACCATTTAGAACAATTACACACCGTCAACCTGGAGACATGAATGTTTACTGTTGTTACTAAAAGACAATAAGACGACACATAAATAACAACATCCAGCAACTGTGCAATTTTATGAGTAGTTCAAGTTACATCGTATATGTAGATCACTGTAATATAATCAAAATAAGATGTTTACATGGACGTTTCATATAATTTATAACATCTGTGTGAATATGAATCCATTAAAGTGTCAGAAAATAATGAAAAATGTCCAAAACAAGCAAATATTCACATCTGAGAGAGAAAAATTTAAATGGATTATCAACTAATTGCAGACACATTAATTCACATGTTTCCTTTATTATGTCACTATATTTCTCTTGAAACGTATTTTATTTTGAAAGTCAGTAAAGTATGAACAGGACTCAGACTGTGGTCGGATTAACTGAAAACAACAAAATCCAGCGACAGGTGAGATGGAGTGTTTTGTGTGGAAACGCCGGCAGAGTTTTGAATAAAACATAAGTGACATACAATTTTGAATCATCACCAGATAAGACTGCAGGTTTAAACTTTTTTCTGAATTTCATTCCGAGCGGCCGATAAGAACAAACCGTATCCATCTTTTTGCACCTCTGCCTCCAAAATAATTCAGAATCTGTGTTGAAACAGATTTAAACATGACTGTTGGGGGGGCTTCACATTCACACCTGCAGCTCCTCACAGGAGACATTAATTCAGATCTATTCAAGGTGCTCCTGGTGCTTTTTCTTAAAAAAGCCTCATTCAGATTGTTCTTGTGTCCGTAGGGGAGGAGTGGTGACGTTAAGATTACCTGCTGGTCAGTGATTTAACTAACCTCCCCCCCAGTAATAATTACAGCTGCACTGCTGCTCCTCCTGTCAGTTAAATCCCTTCCAGAGTGACGTCTTTGTATTTTAAAATGGATTTCTGAGTTTTTTCCTTCTAATCTGACCAATGGAAACATGCTAACAGCTTCATATCAGCCTGTTTGGGAACCAATAAGGTGACAGAAAAAAATAAAACCATCATCAGAGCAAATCCCTGTAAAATCTCGTCAAACATGCTGCTGTAATGTCAGATGTTTGGTGTCTGAAAGACACCAGTATTTGCCAGTATTTGTATTTGTATTCAAATAAAAGTGGAAAGAGGCTTAAAAATCCTGTTTTCTCAGCTTTTTTACTGAGCTAAAACTTTACTCATCGCCTCATTGCAGCCAGACCTCTATCTATTTATACTCCCATAACACAGAGACAGCACACCGTGTAACATTTAGGGAGGAACTTCAAAGGCGATTCTTGCTTTGCACTTTTCATTTATTGCCTATTTTTTACAACCTAACTTTGTGGAAAGGAGAAGGGGAACAACAGGTTATGGAGAGTCCACTGGGAGCACTTTGCTTGTGTCAGCAGCTCAGCTTTATCTCTGGGGAACGCCCCCAACAAATCATTTTTAAAATATTTGTATGAAACAAATATTCGTATAAAACCCACTATTTGTGCTTTGCCGAATAATGTATTTGTATTCGGGCACATCCCTAGTCTATATAACACATTTCATACGACAGGCGTGAACTCAATGTGCTTAAAAATAAGTAAAGATCATACATGACAAAAATATATAACATTACATTAACATTATATATATAAAACAAATAAGATAAAACATAAAAAAGAAGATGTTACATATATAAAAAACAGATAAGACAGCATATAAAATGAGAAGGTGAGAAGGTATTATTATTATCATTGTTAAAAGATATAACAATAACTATACCGTTTCTAAAAAGAAAGTTTTACCCATTAAAGCTATAATATGTAATTATTCCACATTAAAATGTCTAAAAACAACTAGACCTATGTTATATATGTTGTTGAGTTGTGTACTTACATTATCCCAAATGTTTCCAACAATGTTCAAACCCAGAGAAATCTGTAATTTAATCAAAGTAACGGACCGTTTCATTTGGTCGCCTGTCGATGGCGTCATACCTCCTCTACCAAAGAGTAAACACGTACAAGATGCATACGGCGGCGCTGTGTTTGTCCGCTACAATGGCGTCTACCAAAGAGTAACTTACACACATACAAGATAATACATCGGCGTTGTGGTTGTTCCACACAAACTGTTATAAATTGACTTTTATTCAGTTTTAAGCCACATTTTCCTGATAAATTTAGGTCACTTTTAAATATATCTTTTAGCTGGAAGAAGGATTTTAGTCATTGGACGTCTGGATCTTAAGTTATAAGAGAAATAAACCGGACAAGTGTTAGCAGCAGCTCGGCTAACAGCCCGTATCGGACGTCCGGTGGTCTTGGAACATCGTCGGGGAAACACTGATTTTTTAGGTGAAACAGCTTTATTTAGTGTTTTTACCTGTAATCTCCGGGTCTGTTTGTTCTGGAGAGGAGGAGACCTCTGCGGGTAAAAACATCCCGAATGATTAACACTGGAGTAATCCTATCCCGGTGAAGCTGGTTATTTAACAATGAAGACAACAACTCCCATGATCCCTTGCTACTTCACACCGTCATCACACTCCATCTTTTGTTATTGTTCTGATTGAGACCCCTAGCAGCTGAAATTACATATTGTGCGTTTAACCTGACTAAAAGATATGTTTTTATTCTGCTTTTAAAGGAAGAGATTGTTGTAACAGACCTGAGTTCATGTGGCAGAGAATTCCAGAGAGGAGGACCGTATTATAATATATAATATATTTATTCTTGGTATAGTGAGGAGACCTCATCTAGTCAGATAGTCTTCATTAACAGTCCTGTTAATCAGCTGTTTGCAGTGTAACATGATCTACAGACGACTTTCACTGATTACTGAAGAAAACTTTCTCAGGCAGGTTCTGCAGGCTGTTTTTTCTCTGGTTTCAAAGAGGTTTATTGTTGATGGACATCAGAGATAATGATATCCTCAGGAAGTATAAGTCACACTGAATGATATCAATATGTTTCATATCTGTATGTTCAGATTTGCCTGAGTTTTGACTCTTTTTTCACCTCAGGCAGCATCTTTGCTTCACCTTCAGCTCTCCGGCGCCCCCTGAGGGGAGACTTTTATCTTTGTCCTGCTGAATGTCCACATCTATTACAGACCAGATCCTTTCATTTCCCCATGAGTTACAATTCCTTCCAGAGCCAGGAGTTCAATTATTTCATTCCTCACCTCCCCCCCTTGTGATGTTCGTCCTGTCTGAATGGAGCTTTAGTGTCTGAATTCACTCACTACTCCCTATACAATAGACACTCAATAGTTTACTCATTAGTGAGCAGTAAATTGAGTTTTCAGACACTCACTTATCGTCATTTGGCATCATCACTGTCAGCTGTGGACTCACACAACAACAATTTTTCCATATGTTAGCAGAAGGTAGTGCACATATCATCAGGAATATTTGAGGGCACTGTTTAGTGGATAGAGTAGGCTCACTGGAGATGAACTGTGCTTCATCTGGAAAGTTTCCAGCAGCCTTCCAAGAGTATACAGTAGGGATGTGCAGAGTGACCAGTATTTGTATTTGTATCTGTATTTGTTGAGGCAGCAACATTATTTGTATTTGTATTCGAATAAAGGTGGAAAGAGGCTTAAAAATCCTGTTGTTTTTTTTTATTAGGCTTTTAATTTGAGAAAATTAAAGTGTTACGATAAGTATTCATGAAGCATGTGTCAGTAGCTCAGCTTTATCTCTGGGGAACACTCCCAACTCTGGGACTGATGTCCAAATTAGGAAATGTGCGTCATGTAGCAGGTGGATGTGACTCCCCTCACTGAGACCTGCTGATAGACGACACAGCGGAGCAGAGGAGAGACACTGAGATAGCGATGTAACCGACCTGCACTCTGGTATTTGACTTGTTTTTTTGTTTTGTTTTTTCAAAATATTTGTATGAAACAAATATTCGTAAAAACCCCACTATTTGTGCTTTGCCGAATAACGTATTTGTATTTGGGCACACCCCTAGTATACAGGAAGCCACAGATATGTTTACATCCTGTTAGATCTGATCCCAGTTTAAGGAAATGTTATCAGATTGATTGATTGATTCAACAATTGTTGGTTCAATTGTCTGTATTACAGCGATTATTCTGCCACCTCCTCATATTACAGAAGTATTTTAGCTAGAAATTCAACCGCTGTAGCGAGTCAACCACCTCAAACTCTTTCACATCCTGAGAAAAATGAAATTCAAAAGATGTTTCAAACGACGTTTCTTTAAGAATCTTTATTTCCTGTTTGGTACCAAAAGTTTGACGTTACTTCATAATACTCACATGAATGAAATAATCATTAATACTAATGAGGCTTCATATCTGCAGCCTACTGAATGTATTCTGTCTCTCTGTTGCAGTCAACCACACAGCATTTATTGTGTTTACAAAATTAATCTTCAATATCAGATGAATAATAACTAAATCATGTTGTAGATACAAAACCTGAGCCGATCAGCTGTTCGATCATTAGACCAGGTGACAGCCAGGTGTTTGCGCTTTAGAGGTTATGTCTGTTTACGTGTGAATGACATCAGAGTGAGCGGCGATCTGCACAGCCCCGACTCATCGCCACATTCTGAATTCAGACGCTCAAATAAAATGGCGGACAGTAAATACAGAGCGCCGTACGGAGAGTCATTTCACTCAGAGAGTCCAGGTGCAGCGTCGTCACGTCGGCTCGCTGCAGACACCTGCCGTCTGACTGCTTCCAGCTGCTGCTTGTTAACAGACGCAAGCGGGCTGCCAACAATGATGACTGTGAGGAGGCGAAAATCAAACAAACATGACTGACATGTTATCAGACAGAGAATTATACAAAGACTCTGTGAACTGATGAGGAAGAGCAGGAGGAGGAAGAGGAGGAGGAGATCTGTGATGTGTCGTGACTGTTATTAACAATGGAGGCAAACAATGGCTCCCATATTGACATAAAAACACTCTCGCATGCACTGACTCAGCATTTCTATCATACTTTCAGTAAGAGGTGCTGAGGGCTGAAAATAATGGTCTTGATTAATCAATACTGAAAAAAATGTTAATGGGAGTCTTAAAGAAAGCAAAGCAGAGAGCAGAAAAAACACACAGCACATTGTGGTTTATAATAAACCTATAAGGACACATATTCAGCATATTTCCAGGTGTATGTTTATATTCTGGGGCTCTACTGGAATATCTTTGCATGATTTCCAGTTAAAACTCCTTATTTATCTTCTACTGGTCCTTTATGCAGCCCCTCAGTTCAGCCTCTGTCTGAAACAGGCCGTTTTAGCTCCTGTCTCTTTAAGGCCCCGCCTCCTGATGAGCCCACTCTGTTCTGATTGGTCAGCTTCAGGAAGCTTCCTCCGGCTCCGGAGGCTACGTAAACTAACTATAGTAGCAGGATTTCACTTCTTTTTCTCCTTCTTTACTCCAAATGTCAACTTCTCAAATCCATCCGTACATGTTGGAGCTGAATCACATCTGAAATATGAGAGTGGACAACACATGGAAACACCTTAGCAACCACCTTAGCAACCAAGGCTATGAAATAGACAACTGTTTATCGACATGTTTGAACAATGTGATGTCATCACAAGGAGGAAGTAAAGGTAACTTTGCAAACAAAGCATTCAGAGCAGGTTGAAGCCCTGATTTTTGACTTGCAGGCAGCATTTCTACAATTTCTAACAAGTTTTTGGAACTTTGACCATGTTTAACATCTGACATCAGAACCGATGTTAAACACTATTAGCTTTATGTTAGCTTTACTGAAAGTAAATGTCTCTGAACTAATAGAAACTGATCATAAACACCTCATTAGCTCGGTCAGCTGTTGATCAGCACGTCAGCCTTCCTCTACTTTGAATTAGCTCATCTTGTGTGGAATTTTTCAAGTTTAATTGTTGAAATTGTTTCAGTGGTCCAATCATGGTGTAGACATATTCCTCTGTCTATTTAAAAATCATTTATTACTGACAGAATAGAAGAGAATTAATTCTGATATCATTGGTTGTCCAACGTACACAACTACAACACATCAAAGATCCTTTTTGATGTTCAGGTGTGTTTCAGTGGAGAGTTATTATATTTAGCTTAGTAGTTTTAAAGGAGTAAAGAGATGTTTGCTCACTTTAATTCTGACACATCATTAGCTTTAAGTTGATATGCTGAACTTGTTAGCAAACAGTTGCTTTACTTCCACATCCAGCAGTTACGGAGCAACATTATCATTCATGTGGAGTCGTGTTTCTGTCCACCTGGTGAATGTAAGTCCAATATTCACTCTCTTTTAGCTTCTGTTTTTGCTCTCTGCCAACTCCTGAGGGAAATATCTGGCTCTTTAGCTGCTAAATTCTCCACTATGCTCACCAGCTAGTCTACAGCTAACTGTGTCTGTTTGGTGCTGAGCAGGTAGTGTACAGCGGTTTTCTACAGCTTTTTCTCTGAAAACGACGCTATGAGACGCTGAGAGTGAACCAGAACAGTAAAGTTGCAGCCGGACAGATAAACAATGAGCTGTTGGTTGAAAACTGCATCAAAGTATTTTATTCATGCTGCCTGAATCCTTAATACCTGCTTGAACACTATATGACATGTTACAAAATATTACAGGAAATCATCCGGAAGGTTTTAAATAATAAAAACAAATAGTGTAACGTGAGCACTGCTGCCTGCTTTGGCTTCAGGCTGAGCTTCTGAAAGTGCAGAACTTATAAAGTGTGGCAGTTCAGATACACAATGACTAGTTAGTTAGTAAGTAATTGCTCAGTCTAGATTGCTAAATCCTTTAGCTAATAGATCAGGGCACTTAGTACTGACCAGAGCTATTTAGCATGCACGCTAATATTTCAGGCTTTAAGTATTCTATCCAGTAACTGGCCCATGCAAGCACCTAATCACAGAGGTGCTTAGAGTTCAGCCTGCTAAATTACACATTTAACACTGACATTGGTATTTAGCATGCAGTCAAATAAATGGCTAATTTACCAGTCTGACTAATGACTGATGTGTTTAGCATGCGGGCTAATGAGTGAGCTGGAGGCTGATTAGTATTGCTCCACAGAGAGACGCCACTGTTTGCTGTTTACTCATCTCATTCTCAGCTGCCTGACAGACACACACACACATACACACACACACACACACACACAGACACACACACACACACAACAGTGGACAGTGTGTGTTTTTAAATGTGTGAATATGCACGTTTGCACACAACAGCTCCAGAAAAAAATAGAATTCAGAATCAGATCTCGTACCGTCACGGATCATTTACGTCTGTCGGATTGGATGTTTTTTTGACGGTGGGAAGACTTTCCTCTTCTCTGACTCCTCTCAGGATGAATGACTGTAATTACATGTGCAAAGGAGATTTTTACTGTTTTTTGTCTTCACAAAGAAGACAAAACAATAAGAAGAAATGAGGAGCAGTGAGTTAACTGAGTTTACTGTATGTAGAGGACGACCTCATGAAAACCCAAGAGAGGACTCTGACACAAACATGTCAAAACAAAACATCAAGTATCAGAGTGAAAACACTGAAAATCATGAATGAAATTATATAATATAAAATATGACATCCTGAAGACAATTTAAGATTCCTTAAAACAGCCCTGAAGCAACAGATTCAGTTCTTAAATACCCCTAAAAACACTGACAGCTGGCTGAGAAGACAGATTACACAGCAGTGATTCAAATTACTGAAGAGAAATTTTGCAATTTTAAATAAAGTTGCAGAATGTGCAGCTACATAAAAGCTCTTTTACCTAATTCAGTGCCGACTTTGGGAACCGTTAATAAATAGGAGTCCTGGGAACGAACAGCAGCTGTTTATGTACATAACGTGGTTGCAACTCAAGAAAAACAACAGAAAACACGCTGCAAATACAGAAAACACGCTGCAAATACAGGAAACATGCTGCAAATACAGAAAACACAATGCAAATACAGAAAACATGCTGCAAATACAGAAAACATGCTGCAAATACAGAAAACACAATGCAAATACAGAAAACACACTGCAAATACAGAAAACACGCTGCAAATACAGAAAACACAATGCAAATACAGAAAACACGCTGCAAATACAGAAAACACAATGCAAATACAGAAAACACGCTGCAAATACAGAAAACACGCTGCAAATACAGGAAACATGCTGCAAATACAGAAAACACAATGCAAATACAGAAAACATGCTGCAAATACAGAAAACACGCTGCAAATACAGAAAACACGCTGCAAATACAGAAAACACAATGCAAATACAGAAAACACGCTGCAAACACAGGAAACACAATGCAAATACAGAAAACATGCTGCAAATACAGGAAACACAATGCAAATACAGAAAACACGCTGCAAATACAGAAAACACGCTGCAAATACAGAAAACACAATGCAAATACAGAAAACACGCTGAAAATACCGAAAACACGCTGCAAATACAGGAAACACGCTGCAAATACAGAAAACACGCTGCAAATACAGAAAACACGCTGCAAATACAGGAAACACGCTGCAAATACAGAAACACAATGCAAATACAGAAAACACGCTGCAAATACAGGAAACACGCTGCAAATACCGAAAACACAATGCAAATACAGAAAACACGCTGCAAATACAGAAAACACAATGCAAATACAGAAAACACGCTGCAAATACAGAAAACACAATGCAAATACAGGAAACACGCTGCAAATACAGAAAACACAATGCAAATACAGAAAACACGCTGCAAATACAGGAAACACAATGCAAATACAGAAAACACAATGCAAATACAGAAAACACGCTGCAAATACAGAAAACACAATGCAAATACAGAAAACACGCTGCAAATACAGAAAACACAATGCAAATACAGAAAACACAATGCAAATACAGAAAACACAATGCAAATACAGGAAACACGCTGCAAATACAGAAAACACAATGCAAATACAGAAAACACAATGCAAATACAGAAAACACAATGCAAATACAAGAAACACGCTACAAATACAGGAAACACGCTGCAAATACAGAAAACACAATGCAAATACAGAAAACACGCTGCAAATACAGGAAACACAATGCAAATACAGAAAGCACAATGCAAATACAGAAAACACAATGCAAATACAGAAAGCACAATGCAAATACAGGAAACACGCTGCAAATACAGAAAACACAATGCAAATACAGAAAACACAATGCAAATACAGAAAACACAATGCAAATACAGGAAACACGCTGCAAATACAGAAAACACAATGCAAATACAGAAAACACGCTGCAAATACAGAAAACACAATGCAAATACAGAAAACACAATGCAAATACAGAAAACACAATGCAAATACAGGAAACACAATGCAAATACAGAAAGCACAATGCAAATACAGAAAACACGCTGCAAATACAGAAAACACAATGCAAATACAGAAAACACAATGCAAATACAGAAAACACAATGCAAATACAGGAAACACGCTGCAAATACAGAAAACACAATGCAAATACAGAAAACACAATGCAAATACAGAAAACACAATGCAAATACAAGAAACACGCTACAAATACAGGAAACACGCTGCAAATACAGAAAACACACTGCAAATACCGAAAACACGCTGCAAATACAGAAAACACATACAAAAATACAAAAAAAAGGCTCCAAAGTGAGAAAACAGACACAAATACACAAACGCACTTACATACAGAAAATACAACCAAATAGTAAAAGTGCAACTGTATTTACATCACAATTGTGTGGAAAAGAAATTAAGAAATATTTGAAAAAAAGCTGCTTTCAAGTAGTAATTAAAAATAATCACCTCATTTCTTTGTTTTTTTTTTTTAATGGGATCTTTCCTGAATGATTATTTTTGCTCTCAAACTGCACATATTTATATTTATATTTATATTTATATTTATACCACAATGTTTAAACTTTTCTGTGTGTTTCTGCAAACAAAGCTGCACTTTCACTTTCCAGAGTGTTTCTTGCTCAGTGGACCTTTAAAATAATCAGGCAGAGTTGTTTAAAAGTGAACATTTAATGGGACTAATACTGCTTTATTTTTTTCTCATTATGTCTAAATACACACAGTTTGATACCACACACACACACACACACACACATTATTGTTAGGCCCATATTGATGATCTGGAAGCAGAGACACTAGATTGTGGCCAAATTTCCATGTTTATTGGCTCATTTTGTAAACTGCTGACTGCACAACTCAGGATAGAAAACTCTGTGTGTGTGTGTGTGTGTGTGTGTGTGTGTGTGTGTGCGTGTGTGAGTGGATCTTTATGAGTCGAATTCAGCCTGAAAGTGTTATTATACGTTTTAATATAGTGCGCTCCACTACACCACCATCACTACCACCTCAATAATATAATGAAGTAGAATTATCACCGTTCTGACAACATCAACAAAAAAAATGAAAATATAAAAGCTTCATAAAAGTAGAATTTATGGCAGAGCTGTTGGATTGCATTAGATTATACAGGTGTTCCTAATAAACTGCTGACTGAGTTTATACACTGAGCATAAATGATAAAGAGCAGGAGGGAAGTAAACCACTGTTTGTTTATATGAAGTGTTTACATTTAAATAAATATCAGCCATAAGGGTGATACCTCCTCCTCACACTTAACACTAGGGCTGTAGTCAACCAAAGACAATCTTGGTCAACTGAAATCATACATAATCTTCAGTTAATTAATTAATTAATTAATTAATTGCAGGGTTGGATGTAATGGGACAGAGTGCACAGTGAACTCAGCAGTCACACATTTCTCTGTTCTCTATTTTTCTGTTTTGCTGCTCGCATCCACCGTCACTTTCCTGCCGCTCGCTCATTCCCGCTACGCCAACATACTCCTTAACAACGTTACGCTACCAATAGTTTCCCAGGCAACGACACAGATGTAGACTCACGTACCTGAACAGCGCTGCACAGAGACTCCCGAACGCTATTGATTTCCGAATTAATGGATATTTGTCGTTATTTTTGACATTAAAAAATATGTTTTTGGCCTGGCGGGGGTTCTTGTTGTTATAATTATATAAGAGAAACACTGATTCAGTAGACGCTCGGCAAACGTTGAGTACAGTGTTATGAATACACTCCTGTTGTTTTCACAGGTAGTTTGTTAGTCTGTCCCTCCCGCCGCAGGAAATAATGGATTAATCCTGGAAGGCTGTTGATGTAGCACTTTTCTCCTTATGAAAGTAACACGGAGATTATTCGACCAATGAGAATTTAGTCGGACGAGAGCATATCGACCAACTAATCGACCAGCAAACTGCAGCCCTACTTAATACAGCTATAAAGATCATATCTTTATATGAATGTATACAGTAGCTGAAGTTCAGACTCAACACACATAATACAGAAAAATGTAAAACAACCAAAACACCACAGACAGACATGAGCCTCACACTGCTGCTCCAGTCTGAACGCAGCTCACATCCCAGAGCAACACCTCATAAATATCAGTATTTCTATCATAAACGGCCTGCACACAAAACCATTACAGAGTAAATCATTACACACATATAACACATAAGACAAGTCCAGTAATGACTGTTGCAGACTTCAGAGCTGCAGGTGAGCTGATGTGAAGGTTTTAAGGAAGCAGACTGAGAAGATGTACTGCAGCTGTTCAGGCTGTTAGAAATGATTGTTGTTCTGTTGTTTTTCAGGAGCAGAAATTAAAGGAATGAAAACAGAATATTGATTTGATTTTTCTTTTCAAAATCCACCAAATGAAAAGGCTTTTTTTTGTTGTTGTCGTCGTCCTGGTCAAATACAACATTTATAAAAAGGACTTGATTTTCCTTCTCGACTTTGTAAAACAGAAAATAAAAATAGTGAACTAATGTTTGAAGCGTAGATCTCAGGAATATGAAGGTTTGTTCCACACAGGAGCCCAGATCAGTAAAATGGTCTTTGAACATATTTTCTATTAGAAATAAAGTGTATGAGTGTTATTACAGAAATAAAACCACATGGAGAGCAGCTACTTCCCCCTTAAAAGGATGTTTTTCATCCGTTTTTCTGATCCTTGTTATTCATATTCTTATCATCAAGTGCTTTATAAATGTTGTAGCTCCTTCTATTTACACCTGATGCCATATCATATATATCACATATGGATAATCTGGCCCAGAAGATCAGCTGATATCTGTCTCATGAATCCAGTATGTCTCAACAAACAAAAATAAGTTGTAAAAAAATGCAAATTACCCTCTCAAACAGGGTAGCTTTCCTCTAATTTTAGCTTTATGTCTTGTAAATGACTGTATTTTATCTCCCTAAGCCTCTAAAAGTTATTAAAATAACCGGTAGACGAGGGCTCTCAGATAGACTTTGCTTTATTTTAAGCAGTTACAAGTTAAAAACTTTTAAACTGCTCCTCTAGAAAATTAAAGGAACGTCAAAAATTCCGACAGATGGTTTTTCAAATGAAATAATTTCATCGCTCGTTCACATTTCAACACCAACTATTCAGCAGTGATTAAAGTTCACACTTTGTATTCAGTTTCATTGCTGTGAAAGAGTCAAAGACAATGTTGATTTATGAGAACCACCTTCATGTAATGAGCCCTCATGGGTACAAAACACTAACACATAGGCTACTGTTTACTACGGCAGCATGTGTTTTATGTAAAGTTCTACTACTACTACACACACACACACACACACACACACACACACACACAGGCGCTAATTACAGTAATTATGGATAAAATTATTCTCAGTTTCTTATTTGGCAGAGCTCAGCTGAGTATGTGTGTACTCATTAAGGATAAAGAAAACAAATCTTTTTCCCCTCCCCCCCCCCCCCCCCCCCCCCCCGTTAAATACACACATACACACACACACACACACACACTCGACAGTAATAATGACCGGTTTTAGCCTCTGTGGCTTCACAGAACTGTAATATGTTGACCTCGTAAAAATTTTCATCTTGGAGAGCAGCACAGTCTCACGTAACGTCAGATCAAACCGCCTGAATACTTAATTAACATCAACAATGATCACATGTAGAGAGAGCAGAGAGACGAAGACGAGGAGGAGGAAGAGGAGGAGGAGGAGGAGGAATAACAAGAAAGCAGAGGAGAGAATACAAGGAGAGAGAAAAGGACAAATCAGGATGTTTCTGACCAACATTTGTGATTCTGATTTAAACAATGAGATTTAGATTAAAGAGGCTGCATCTCTATTAACTTTAAAATCCCTTATTAAAACATTCTTTTATAAAAAAAAAAACCTTTTATATACTATTGTATATACTAAATATGTTTCCTGTTGTTTATTTTTCTACGCTTTAAATTTCTGATCTCCTGTGTTTGATGATGTCATTGTTTTTATTTGCATTTACCTTTATTTTTTTTTCTTCTTTCTGCTTTTTTTTCCTGTCATTTAAATACTGATCTGATGTTGGATGTTAAACATGGTCAAAGCTCTAAAACTTGAGGTGAACATATGTAGAAATGCTGCCTGCAGTCAAAACTCAGGGCATCAACCTGCTCTGAACGCTTTGTTTGTTCTGGTTTTTTCTACCTTGCTGACGAGCTGATATCGGCTCGTCATCTATGTGCATAAATAGCCATATCCTTGGTTGCTAAGGTGGTTGCTAAGGTGTTTCCATGTGTTGTTCAGCTCCAACATGTACGGATGGATTTGAGAAGTTAATATTTGGAGTAAAGAAGGAGAAAAAGAAGTGAAATCCTGCTACTATAGTTTGTTTACGTAGCCTCTGGAGCCGGAGGAAGCTTCCTGAAAGCTGACCAATCAGAACAGAGTGGGCTCATCAGGAGGCGGGGCTTAAAGAGACAGGAGCTAAAACGGCCTGTTTCAGAGGCTGAACTGAGGGGCTGCATAAAGGACCAGTAGAAGATAAATAACACCGGCTCCTACAGAGAGCGATGCATTATGGGTTGTTTGTAGCATTAGTGTTGCTAGGCCAGCCTGTTTCATAGTGAGTGTTTCATAGTGTTAGAGTCAGTCAGCACTAGAAGTGTTTGCTAGCTCAGTTGAACCTGCAGGAGTTTTCTGAAGGCTTGTGTGTAACGTGTTTTTCTGCCACAGAGTGAATAAATTCATGATAAGTGGAAACGACGTCTTTACTGCAGAAACACAGCGAGGACTGAATCATCTGTCAAACAGCTGAGAACTGCTGCTGTCACAGATGATAAACAGACAGTCTGAGTAGCAGGGAGTGTGACTGGTAGACCAGATACACAAATGTGGGATTTTTCTTCTTCTTCTTCTTCTTTTTTCCAAAAACAGCTGTTGGAAAAGGGGGTCACCTTATGTTCAGGCAGATATGGTACTAACAGAGGCCAAGTACAGAGTGAACAGTGAAATATATCTATAACCATGAGTAAATTATGAACAAAACAAACGAGTCGCATGTAAATGTAGATTCTAGGAGACGGTGAACAAAAGATAAAAGATGTGAGAGAAGAGAAGCGGAGAGAGAGAGAGAGAGAAAAGAACAAATTAGCAGGAGAGAAGAGAAACGAAGAAGTGGTTAATTGATGTCGCAGCACTCGGAACAGATGACAAAAAACAGTTGTGACAAGACAAGAAAATAGAAGAGGGTACGTGTGAAGGGATGAATGAGAGAGTGTGTGTGTGTGTCTGGAGGTTTTCAGAGGGCGGACACACTCGCCTCTCCGCTGTCAGGAACAATTAAAAAAAGGAGGCCAACGAAAAGGCAGTGAAAGCTGAGAGGAGTGCAACTAAGCACTTTCTCATTTCTCCAATTCAGCTTATCACACACACTCACTTTCTACTGTACATGCAAGCAGACAAAATGCATGTACATGAGGACAGCAGCAGCTGCAGAGTGTTAGGTGTCTCACAGTTACACGGTTGTGTATCTTAAAGCAGATTTTCTTTAAAGTCTTGTAACTCAAACTTGAAAACATCTGCTGTCAGCGTCTGCTACTGAATTTATATTATAGGTGGAGCTGTTTTTATCGAGCGTCTCGGAGCAGGAAATCACTCACAGCGTTACGTGCTAAAGCAAATCTCTCCTATCTGTGCTGATATTTTAGCAGCTCCAGAGGAAAATCAAGGTAATCTGTATTTATTAAACTTCTAAGAATCACTCCTCGGAATCGCTCTGAAATTGAATTTAGGACTGAAAGTACCCTCAGAGTCAGACTGAGGTTAATCCATGGAGCGTCACTGATTCTCAGTAAAGTGCAGTGACAGCTGGTGAAAAATATTCCCAACACAATCTAACACAAACTGCAGGATATCACCGCTCTGTCAACTAGTCAGTTCAATTATTTAATGCTAATATTAAAAAGCATTCTTACACAAAAACATAAACAGCATATTATACAAACACAAACCTTCTGTTTGCATTTCAAACTGAACTCATGAACTATCAGTTTCTAGGAGATCTTTATGCTTTATGATCAAGCTAAATGTTACTAATTGTTAATGTGCTCCAGAGCTGCAACAATTAATAGATTAATCAATTAGTCGATCGATTGATAATAACATTTGTTGGTTTTTGTCTCTCAAATGTGCAGATTTGCTACTTTCATTTGTCTAATATGAGAGTCAATGAAATATCTTTGAGTTTTGGACCGTTGGTTAAAGACAACATCACTTTTTATAGACTAAACAATCAAGAAAATAATAAGCATATTAATAGATAATGAAAAGTATCATCAGCTGCAGCCCTGATGGATGATGTCTTATACTGAGGTCAAATATATACAAATAAAAATGAGATCAGTAGAACTTCTGTCCCTCTGAGTGGCAGACCTCTCAGTAGGGGTGTGCCCGAATACAAATATGTTATTCGGCAAAGCAAAAACAGTGGGGTTTTACGAATATTTGTTTCATACAAATATTTCAAAAATTATTTGTTTTCAGGAAGAAAAATAAACCATGTCAAACACCAGAGTGCAGGTCGGTTACATCACTATCTCAGTGTCTCTCCTCTGCTCCGCTGTGACGTCTATCAGCAGGTCTCAGTGAGGGGAGTCACATCCACCTGCTACATGACGCACATTTCCTAATTTGGACATCACTCCCAGAGTTGGGAGTGTTCCCCAGAGATAAATCTGAACTACTGACACACGCTTCATGAATACTTATTCTAACACTTTAATTTTCTAGAATTAAAAGCATAATAAGAACAAAAACAGGATTTCCACTTTTATTCGAATACAAATACAAATAATTTTGCTGCCTCAACAAATACAGATACAAATACAAATACTGGACTCTCTGCACATCCCCACCTCTCAGTGACCCTGTTATTGAAGTTTTTTCTCTATGAGGAGCACAGCCGGAGCACTCAGGTAATCCTGTGTCATGGTCTTCCTCAGGAAGGTCTTGATCCTCTTTAAAAGTAGAGAAGCACCTCTCTGATTCTGCTGTTGTCATGTGTGTGTGGTGATGAGAATCTTGAGAAGACTGACTCCGTCTGTCTGAAAAAGTCTCCATGAAGAGTCTTGAACTGTCGTCTAATCTCATGGATCAGTTCTGTTGGAGTCGACCTCCACTGTGGTTTCAAGCTCTGAATCCTGGAACTTTTACGTTGTTTTCCAGGAACTAGTCTCCTCGCAGCAGAGCGGCACTGATGATCTGCTCGGTGAGAGAGAAACGCTGCTCGTCATGACTTAAAACAGCATCACACACCTATGAAATGATACATAATTAAAAAAAAAAAAAAAAACAGGGTGGTAAACATAGTAAACAGCAGAATTAAATTTTAACATCTCTCATATAATGTCAGCAGTATCCTCTTACAAGATGAGCATGTTATTTAGTGACAAGCAGGGACAGCTTACTGCTAAATATCAAGGATGTGAAATAACACACATCTAAACGCTCCAGTGAGTGTCTGCCTTCCTCAGCAGCTCTGTGGTGAAGGACTAACCCATCACAGAATAATGTATAACTCTTATTATTACACAGGAATTGAAGAAGGCAGATAGTGAAACATCTTTACACATTAATAAATAATAAAATAAGTAACTGAGTGTCTTGTAAACAGAAGCTCACTGCTGTTGTTCTCTTTGTCCTGGTGTCCTCTGTCTCTCTGTGAGCTGCTGCACAGATTCACTGTTTTCTCCATAAAGTCCCTGATCCAAAACACAAGTTATCATCCACAGGAATCAACCTACTGGAGACATATAATTAGTCTGTCATTGTGTACTGTGTGTTTAATAAACTCTATCTACATTATCATCCTAACTGTATTCGCTGTCTTTAAAATGTTGAACCACATATTTATGAGTTGCTCTAGTGTGTTCAGTCATGCACGTGATGTTTTTACAGACTGTTTAAGATTGAAACCATTTCTCATAATAAGCATTTTTTTCTCTCAGCCAGTGATAGATAATTATTTAGCTGATTGTTTGCATGCCTGTCAGTGAACCTCTGGAGGATTCCTGTGAGTCGATGTTCCTCCTCTGCAGTATGTCCACGTGTGACATGATGTTGTGAAACAATGCCAGGAAAAAAGCGAGAAATCCTCATCTTCCAGCATCCTCACAGCCCCCAGACTCTCTGACAGTTGGTGGATCAAAGCTACCAGAGTCTCTGAGGGTCTGGAAACACTGTAGGAGGTCATCCTTGTGCTCAAACACAGCTTGTGTGTTAACAGACTGTGACTGTGGAAGATCCACCTTGTTGTCGGACTTCCAGGAAGTCTGTGTGCCACCACTTGATCAAACACGGTGGTTCGCTTGAATGAGCGGGAGAAGAAGAATGCAGCGAATCCACCGAGGTCTGAAAAAAAGTATGGCAGTGGATGTAGTTTGCACATGCTTTACCTTACGCTGCACTCCACCTGCAGCCACGTTATAGGTCTGCTGTCTCGTCCCTCAGGGAGGAAAGTGCTTAGCTGAGATGATTCTGAAGAGGGATGAACATGAAAAAACGCTCTTGGACGTTGTTACGGATGTCGATATACCGTAGCACAAGCACTGACTAGCAGTGGGTGGAAACGTCAGTTGTCTCATCTGCCTGAAGAGCAAGATAATCTGCATTTTTTACTTCCTCCAGAATCCTCTTTATGAACTGACAGCATGCAGTCCAAAAAGTTTGTTTTGCACAGTGTTTGATGCCTTTGAAAACAGTAGCTGTCTTAATGTTCTCCTCCAACACACCAGCTAGCGAGGCAACAAGATCTACCAAACCCCTGAAAACACCAGCACTGTCTGAGGATTCGGTCTCATTGTCCCTGCAGAATCTTAACACAGTCAGTTACCTTTGATTAAATGTGCCTCTCACTACAGTCCTGTGGCCTTCATCCAGCTGTGTAGAGATAACTCTGCCTAGCAGTTCTCCATGTGTGCCCTCGTACACTCATGTTTCTGCATCTTGTCAGATAAATGTTTCATGTCCTTTACTGTATCTGTCCATCTTAAACATGTGATGCAAAATACGTCATTTACATGACTGCATCCAGCCAGCCGAGCCTTTCTGTTGTACCAGTTACGGGAGGATCCTTGCATGCACGTTTGATTTTTTTTCACTAGTTGTCTGATTTTGATGTCGGGTGGATCCGCGTCAAACTCTTTGACTTTCAGTTTCTCCTCTCAAATGGATTTTGGAGAAGAGATCTTATTGAATTTGGGGGCTAAAGTCTTGTGTTCATCATTGTTAATAACGTCATGTGTCTCTACTCCACCGACTGACTCTGAAACAAATATTCGTAAAAAAACCCCACTATTTATGCTTTGCCAAATAACGTATTTGTATTTGGGTACACCCCTCGTAGTTACGCGATGGGAAAACAGAAAATGAACAGCATCTCCTGTGGTTAAGTCCACTGTTGGGTTAAAGCCTCCATCCAGCCTCCTCTGAATGAGGAAATCTGTCCGCATATATAAACGTCATCTGAGCTGCACCACTGCTCCACCTCACAGTTACTCAAATGAACTACGGGACTTTTTGGGTGACTGACATTACGACCTGACAGTCTTGGCTAAAAGCTTTGTCACAGAATGTAATCTGTGGTTTTGAAGAATCGTTCAGTATCAACGTCCTGTTCTGGTGACGGGTTGGAATTGCTTGGAATAATAATCTGTGTCTGATATGGTTTTTCCACCAAAACAACAACAACAACAACAAAAAAAACAATTATCTCGTTCGATCTCTGAATCTGTAAACAGTTTTCCTGCTGGACGCCAGATGTCTCCTCCTTCACTGTAAAGTTCATCCTCATCTTCAGCTCCAGACTAGTTGTGATGTCACAAATCCTGCTCGTAGTTTTAAGGTGAACTCAGAGAAACTTCAGCAGATGAATGTGAAAACAAACTCTGCACATACATCATTCTGCACGGAGAAGAAGAACAAACTGAAGGAACAAGAAGAAAAAACATGTTTTTCAGTGTTTATTGATTCACTAAACTACAAAGGATGGTTTTGAAAAGTGAGTTGGACATGTCCGTGTCTTCGTCAATAACTGCGGTGAGAAATGCTCCCAGCTGAAAATATAAAACAAGTGTTATTCATATCATTCTTCATATTTTCATCAGGCCTGAGCTGTGTGTGTGTGTGTGTGTGTGTCTCAATAAAGCAGCAGACTGTGTGTCCACGCCTGCAGGTAAAAATCACTGTTACAGCTTCATACATAAACATCTGCTATGTTTATCATCAGGACCGCCTCACCTCCTCCTCCTCCTCTCTCAGACTGGATTACCTGCACGCTAACACACACCGTCTCTCTCTCTCTCTCTCTCTCTCTCTCTCTCTATTTATACACTCCTCCTCTACACCTCCACCTGTCACACTCTCATGGTTTCAAGGTGGCTCATAATTCAAGAACATGTCTTTGATGATTAACCTTCAGGTGAAACAGTGAGCGTGGAATCATTAAATGTTTGGGTGAGCAGAAAATTTAAATGAGTACATACTCCAAACTGATGTGACTACTGCATGACCGAGTTATCTCAAAGTCAAAGCAATCCTATTGATTATATTGTTTTGCAGGAAATATTTATTTATTGACTTGCATCCATCTTTAACCGTTAAAGGACGGGTTCACAATTTTTCAAGTGTGTCTAAAAACGACAGTCAGGAGCCCAAATGAAGAGTGAAACCTGTTTTTCTTGCTGTAATCATTCCTCCTGTTCAGCTAGTATGAAGCTTCAGCGTCCAAATGAGTCAAATCCAGTAGATATCTTTCAACTTTACAGTCTTTTTAGTGCCAAAGTCCCTCTTTTTGTTACTATACTTCCACCTGCAGCTCAACAGGGAAACACTGTCAGAGGAAACACAAAGAGGGAATTTGATGCTAAAAAGACTGTAAATGTGTCAGATATAGTTTACAACAATGTTGATATTAGATGATTCTGAAAAACTCCAGATTATATTCAATGAGCATGTTTTAAGCTATGCTAGTAGCACGGCTCTGTGGGGATGATGGTCTGTCAGTCCAAACTGAAATATGTCAAATAAAATATCTGATGGATTGTCATGAAATTTGTTCCCTAGAGAATGAAGCCTGATTTAGGTGATCTTCTGACTTCCTGTCTAGCGCCACCAGCAGGTCAAAGATCTCTTAAATTTTCATCTAGCGCCATCATCTGGTCACAACTGTCATTTTTTCCAATACTTTGGTTTATGAACAAATATACAAAAGTCATGACATTCCCATCAGCCTCAGCTGTACTTTGTGTTTAGTGCGAATTAGCATATGTTAGCATGCTAACACGCTAAACCAACATGTTGAATATGTTAAACATTATACTTGCTGAGCTTGATAGCATGCCGATGTTAGGTCATACTAGGGGTGTGCCCAAATACAAATACGTTATTCGGCAAAGCACAAATAGTGGGGTTTTTATGAATATTTGTTTCATACAAATATTTTAAAAATTATTTGTTTTCGGGGGAAAAAAACAAAAAAACATGTCAAATACCAGAGTGCAGGTCGGTTACATCACTATCTCAGTGTCTCTCCTCTGCTCCACTGTGACGTCTGTCAGCAGGTCTCAGTGAGGGGAGTCACATCCACCTGCTACATGACGCACATTTCCTAATTTGGACATCACTCATGCAGTTGGAGGTGTTCCCCAGAGATAAAGCTGAACTACCATTAACAAGCTTCATGAACACTTATCGTAACACTTTTTCACAAATTAAAAGCCTAATAAAAACAAAAACAGGATTTTTAAGCCTCTTTCCACTTTTATTTGAACACAAATACAAATACAAATAATTTTGCTGACCTAACAAATACAGATACAAATACAAATACCAGACTTTCTGCACATCCCTAGTTCATACAGCCTCATGAGTGCAGCATGGCTGTAGACTCTTTTATTTCATCCACTGCTAATGTTTAAAATGTTTAAATCCTTACTTCAGTCTCATCATAAAGGACACTCTACTTCCTGCTGCTTTGTCATTGGATATTGGCACTGAGTGTGAACTGTGAGGTGGATGTAGACTCTGGTCTGTGTCTCCTCAGACGTTAAGGATGCAAAAAGCAGCTCCTACAAACGCTGCTGCTGCCAGTAATTGCAGACAGTGAGCAGTACTTTTGCCGATACTGCCGCCCTTTTCTTTAGTATTCCTTTCATCTGTCTCAGCATCAATCTATGGGCATTACCACTGCAAAAAATAGACACAAACAGTCTGCACTCATATCCTGCATTTATTTAGAGAGGTTGCTACTTTAAAACCTCCATAAAGAACCCTTCCTCCGGGGAAGTCAACATTTCTATGTTTGTTTTATTCTCCCCCCATAAACACAATCATTATCTGGCATCTTTAGCTGCAACATGAAAAGAGATCTCAGTGAGTGTGAACATGGCAGGTGAAATACAAGAGCGTGCTTGTTGATCTGTCTATTTGTTTGCTCCGGCTGTCTTTAGCAGCCTTGTTTGTCTCTCATGAAGTATTATTTTCCTCTGTAAAAGTAAATTAGCTGAAACTCCCCGGGACGCCATGATCTCGACTCTGTAACTATAAACAGGAGCCGTGCCAGCTGAGCAGTGGGAGGACGCATCACCGCTGAATGCCAGACAAATGCTCATGGGTGGCAAATGATTGCAGGGAAAATTTAGGGCAGCGTTGAAACACGACTGGAGTAAATCAGCAGTCGAGTCGCTGGCATTGCTAACGTGTGGTGCAAAGATTAAAGACAAAACAGCAAATGAACAGAAGTTGTTGGTGTCGAGATCCTGGCACAGCACACGGTGTTCCCGCAGATGCCAATGGAAATGTCATGCTGCCTGTGAATGCAGCATCGAATACTCTTTGCTGAGTGTTTACCTGGAGGATAAAGGGAAATGTTTGGCTGTTGGGAGCAATCTACCATAATCCTCCAGTCCATTTCCTGTTAAAGGTAGAAAGAAAACAAGCTCTCTTTGATCAAAGCTCATGCGTCAATGCCACATTTAATATTTCTGGAGTCACTTTCCAGGGTCGTGTTTAGACTGCTGCGCTGCGTTACAGCTTCAGGCCAGTAAACCTTGGAAATGAAACAACATTAGAGAGTCAGAGTCAGAAAATAAACAGACACGCTGAGAAAAAAAAAAAAATCAGGAAATACGGTCATTAGAGTGAAGAAAACAAAAACAATTTTTTTAAATGTTTTCAAGATAATCTCAACTCAAAGGTTTGCTTACTTCAGAGCTTTCAACCACATCTTCACTAGAGGACTATATGAGAACAAGAGGTTGTTTAGAGGTGGAGATGGTGACCTCTGACCTCTTCCCAGTCGAGCCGTGTTTTTGTGAGCAGGTCTTTGATCTGTTTGTTTCTCGTGCACAGTGATGGATTAAGGTGTTCATGGGAAAACACAGTAACATGTTGAGTGAGGTGTTTCGGGTGATAACTTGCTGGAAATGTGGCACAAAACGCTGCAAGTACAGGAAGATGTAGAGCTGCGACTAACAATTAATTTCATCATCGATCACTCTGACCGTTATTTTCTTCATTAATCAATTAATCATTTTGTCTATAAAATGTCAGAAAATGCTGAAAATACACATTATAATTTCTTTAATGTCTTAGAATGTCTTGTTTTGTCTGATCATCAGTCAAAAAATCCTAAAGAAATTCAGTTTATCATCATAAAAATGCTTCACATCAACACATCTGAGCAGCAGCAAATTTATGGCATTTTTCTTAAAAGACGACTAAAACAATTAAAATAATTTCTGTGGATCAATTAATCGACTAATCGTTGCAGCTCTATACAGATGTAAACACACATAACAGCCTGTAATATAAATGCAACAGAACAGTCTCAGTGACACGATTGATATTCAAATTAAATATGATGCAGTTATCAAGTATACATACATACAATAAGAAGACAGTATTAGAGTTTATTGCACCAAACAGGACGTCACTCTGAAACATTAGAAGGATCAGCTTTATTTTAGCCGTTACTGGTCCTTTAAAACATGTCTGATAGCAGTCGTTAGGATCAGCTCAGGACATCTGTAGTAAAAATATAGTTGAAATCCTTGTTGGACGTGTTTTCCCCTAAATTTATGTTTAAAAAAATGTATCTGAAGGTTCACAACCAACAAACTCATATCACACCAGCCGCAGGCAGATATCATGATGTAAACATCACATAATATGTCAAAGGCAACACACACACACACACACACACACACACACACACACACACACACACACACACACACACACACACTCTCTGTCGGCTTCTGGATGAAATTCAATGGAGATTCATCAGACTACATCTACCATTAATCTGTCTTAACATGTTGAAATGGAGCTTGAGACGATCTAAACACATGTATGTCCATATGCACATTAGGGGTGTACCCGAATACAAATACATTATTCGGCAAAGCACAAATAGTGTTTCATACAAATATTTTAAAAATTATTTGTGATCAGGAAGAGAAAGAAATATATATAAATAGGTCGGTTACATCTCAGTGTCTCTCCTCTGCTCCGCTGTTACGTCTATCAGCAGGTCTCAATGAGGGGAGTCACATCCACCTGCTACATGACGCACATTTCCTAATTTGGACATCACTCCCAGAGTTGGGGGTGTTCCCCAGAGATAAAGCTGGTCTACTGACACACATGCAAAATGCTCCCAAGGGACTCTCCATAACCTGTTGTTCCTCTTCTCCTTTCCACAAAGTTAGGTTGTAAAAAATAGGCAATAAATTAAAAGTGCAAAGCAAGAATCACCTTTGGTGTCTCTATATGTTACACGGTGTGCTGTCTCTGTGTTATGGGTGTATAAATAGGTTTAGGAGTTTTGCCTGCAATGAGGTGATGAGTAAAGTTTTATCTCAGTAGTCAGCGCAGTCGTCTATGATCTGAGAGACTCCAGTTCGAGACCCGGTGTGGGGACCTCCTTCATAAGGTAGTTAATTCATGAACACTTATTGTAACACTTTAATTTTCTAAAATTAAAAGCGTAATAAAAACAAAAACAGGATTTTTAAGCCTCTTTACACTTTTATTTGAATACAAATACAAATAATTTTGTTGCCTCAACAAATACAGATACAAATACAAATAATGGTCCCCCTGCACATTCCTAATGCACATGTACCCCCGACACACATAACACAATAAAAACATCAAAAAACATAAAAAAAACACCCTGTACTGCCTGATCTTATGGATTTCTCCTTCTTTGTGGGACTTTGTAGAACATTAATACACTCTTTCAGTCTATACGATTTCAGTCATGACAACACATGTTGGTGGCATACTGACTGCCTCACACACACACACATACATACATAGAATAATCCATACTGTACACATCGTTATATCCCTCCTGCTGCTTGCCAGATGCATGTATCATTCTGCACATATGTTGTGTGTGGGAGAGAGCAGGCAGCTTTAATTTCAGGCATGAATACAGAAATGTTGCTAATGCATGCAGTATGTGACAGTAATATGCAACATGTGAAGTCGACCCCCGCAGTGTGACATAAAGAACATCGGCGGCGTTACCTGCATTAAGATCACAATAAAACATGTTCAACAAGCTTCTTCTCAATACTAGATTTTAATGAGCAACAGCAGACGGATCTCAAAACTTCCTTTTCTTAACAAAATCCACTGAAGCACTGAAACGAAAGGATTATCAGAGGAATCAATGACCTGAAGATCAACAGTTATTGAAAAATTACTGCTCTTTCAGTTGTGCTTGACCTCACAGTTGATTGTGATGTTTTAATGGGCAACATTCAGATTCAGTCTGGCCTTTTCAGGTCCAGGAGACGGTTGCAGCAGCTCTTCATGAATTCAAACTTTGCCTCGTTATAACGTCAGTCTTTATGTATCACTTCATTAAAACCAGTTGCACCACAAACTAGTTCTTACGTAGAGATGAGTTGTTACTAGGGGTGTGCCTGAATACAAATATGTTATTCGGCAAAGCACAAATATTGGGGTTTTTACGAATATTTGTTTCATACAAATATTTTTAAAATTATTTGTTTTTGGGAAGAAAAAAAAAAAACATACCAGCGAGCAGGTCAGTGTCTCTCCTCTGCACCGCTGTGACGTCTATCAGCAGGTCTCAACGAGGGGAGTCACATCCACCTGCTACATGACGCATATTTCTTAATTTGGACTTTAATTTTCATCTTTAATTTTTTAAAATAATAAGCTTAATAAAAACAAAAACAGGATTTTTAAGCCTCTTTCCACTTTTATTCGAATACAAATACAAATAAGTCTGCTTCCTCAACAAATATAGATACAAATACTGGTCTCTCTGCACATCTTTAGTTGTTATTAAATATTTACAGCTACTAACGTTTGCTGGTACATGAGCTTTTATTTCGGCTGAAACAAAACTTTTATCCGGCGTACCACAAGGATCAGTCCTCGAGCCACAGTCCTTATGAAGACGTTATTAGAGTCAAATGCACTTTTACATGTTAAGCAATTAAATTTGCATAATCTCACCAGCTCAGGTATTCCTTCTGAAGTCTCTGAAAGTGTTTTGTGTTGTCTGATTCTGTTGTATGATCAGTCAATTAATTGATTTGTCACTATAATTCACTGTAACTATTTTAAAATCTAACGTTTTTTTTTTTTAAGCAAAAATGCAAAATGATCAAATATGATGTTTTTATGGTTTCATTTGTAAATTGAGTTTCTGCAGGTTTTGGATTGTTGCTCAGAAAAAAACATCTGAAGACGTCAGCTTTAGGAAATTATAACAAACATTTCCCCAGTTTTCTGACATTTTACAGACAAACAATTAATGAAGAATCAATTATTATTATCCTTATTCTCTCCACTCAGTTTTTATTTTTCTTTCTTTTCTTTTTCTTCTGTTGTGTTTTGACCCTGCTTGTTGTTCTGTGTGAGCTGTGAAGCTGCTACATAAATAAAGTTAGGTTGAGTTTCCCTGCATGTGTGTGTGTGTGTGTGTGTGTGTGTGGCGGGTTTTTGCATATATTTATTTTATTTTTATGTTACATGTCCTACTGCGTACACTTTAATGCTGCTCATTAGAGTTTTCTTGTAAACAAATAAAAGTTACATTTACTCATCATTCCCCTCTTTGCTGCCAGAGATCAGAAACTCCACACGATCCATTTAATGTCGGGAACACTGAGCTTATGTGAGAGAGAGACTTTGTGTTTCAGTTTATCATTTTCTCTGTTAGAAGACTCCTTTGTTCAAACATTAACCTGTAATTAAAATCTCAGCCCTGCAGACGTCTGCTTGTTGTGTTGGTTTTGTGAGAGTACAGCAGCCTCTAGATGACTGTGTGCTTGTTATTATTGTTAAAGTCGCTGCAGTAGAAAGAAGAGTGAAGTTTATGATAAGCTCCCGGCTGTCTCCTCCTGTTTGTCCTCAAGTGACATTTAGCCGTTTCTACTTGCTGTTTGTCTCCTCGCTGCAGCAGCACAACGTTATGATATGAATATATGATGATGTCTGTGTAGAACTGTGGCTGAATAAAATCATCAGGGTTAAAGTAAAGCAGTGTAGTGTTGAAAAAAGTTTGAGATTCAGTCATATACAAGACTTTTTATTCAGCATACTATCCTATAATACATTCAAATTTAAGATATACTGAAGGTTTACAAGTTTGAATCATCCCTGAATGAAATTTTCTCGATCATGGTGTTCTGTTTAGTGTTTTGCAATATTAAATTACCATTTTATAACCACACTGGCTTTGTGGTAGCTCCTTTTAAGAGAGTGTTTAGGGGTTGAATCAGCAGGTGAACGTCTGTCCTCAGTGTCACTTTCTTCTTTTTTACTGCTGATACTTTAACTACATGAAGCTGAGAATACTTGTGTACTTTTAATTAAAGGATAATTCTGGTGATTTTCTATATTTTTCTTCTTGTTTGGATCCAAACCAACAATGAACTGACCTACTAACAAGTATTGTGTGTGTATCAAAGCCTGATGTATCTTATTGATCTGTTGTTGTCCAGAAACTATTAAAAACACGTCAATTCATCATGAAGAGTTTGGTCACGTTAGTTTGTTTAGAAGCGGCTCCAAAGACTAATAAGAGCGATCAGGTTTTCAGTCTCTGGAGAGTAGTTCTGTGTACTAAAGTTCTTTACAATTTATAATGTAGTACTAAAGTCCAGAGGTTGTGAAGCAGTAAACAGAACCATGTTCCTGCACATGCTCAGTGGTGTCTGCCTTACACAGAACTACTCTCTGGAGACTGAAAATGTGATCGCTGTTATTAGTTAATTAGTTATTAAACTCTTCATGATGAAGACAAAGAATACATTTATATATATATTTTTCCTATAAAAAGTCTCCCAGAGCATCTTCAGTACTGAATAATCTGACTTGTCCTGAAAAAAACACAATCTATGGCAGCCTGGATGACACATATATGAAGGGAATTAAAAAAGAGCAAAAACACACTGGAGTTCAGTAAAGGATGTAAGTACTTCTTTCATCTCTGGTTTTTATGATCACATATCTGAACAAACTGCCAGAAAGGCAGAGATCTGCTGCAGCTCTCAGTTCTTTTAAATCAAGGGTTACATTTTTCTATTTGCTGCTTCCTTTTATGAAGTTAAATTCAGAAATGTTCACTCATATCTTTTGTTTAATCTGTTTTATTCAGTTTTATCTACTATTTTATTTTTGATCATTTTCATAAATCCTTTGTGTCTTTTTATATCACTTTCTTGTCTGAATGTCTTTCTTACAATTACTTTGTTGTTGAAAGCAGCGATGGAAGAAATATTCAGATCCTACAGTAATGTACAAATACTGCATGAAAAATCCCTCCTACAGTAAAAGTACATAAGTATTATGAGCTTGATGTAGTTAAAGTATTGCAGTAAAAGTACATAAGTATTATGAGCTTGATGTAGTTAAAGTATTGCAGTAAAAGTAGTGGTTTGGTCCCTCTGACTGATATATTATTATATATGACATCATTAGATTATTAATAGTGAAGCATCAGTGTTAGAGCAGCATGTTACTGTTGTAGCTGCTGGAGGTGGAGCTAGTTTACACTACTTTATATACAGTTAGCTAGTTTAGTCCAGTGGTTCCCAACCTAGGGGTCAGGCCCCTCCAAAGGGTCAGCAGATAAATCTGAGGGGTGGTGAGATGATTAATGGGAGAGGAAAGAAGAAAAAACAAAGTTCTGATACACAAATCTGTTTTCAGTTTTTGGACTTTTTCTCTAATCTTTGATTTTTGCTGAAATATTGGATCATTTGAACATTTATTGAAATGAAAGCATGTGAGAAGTTTAGAGGGAAAAATCACTATTTGGTGGAGCTGTTAACAACTCATAGACATGTGAAATGTGACCCCGACTACACACTGCTTTTTGTAAGACGTCAAAAGCCAAAAAGGTTGGAAACCACTGGTTTCATCTTTAACAAGGTGTTGTATTTTAAAAGCTTGTTATATTATCCATTGTGTCAAATCTTCATCTGAAAAGTAACTAAAGCTGTCAAATAAATGTAGTGGAGTAGAAAGTACAATATTTCCCTCTGAGATGTAGAAAGTAGCATCACATGGAAATACTCAAGTAAAGTACAAGTACCTCTAAATTGTACTTAAGTACTTGAATAAATGTAGTTTCCACCACTGACTGAAAGGATCTTTACTAATTAACTTGTTTTGCCTTTGAAACATCATCCTGCTCATTCTTGCTGCAGCTCACAGTTAGTTTTCTTGTTATTCCAACGCTGAACTTCTTGTAAACAAATCTGACTGATGTAAGTCACGTCTGCAAAAAAGTTACAGAGTTGTTGCCGTTGCAACACATCGACACAGAAAAACTGTGTTTGTAGAGAGACACAAATCAATGCGAGCTCTGCGGCAGAGATATACAACAATACAACTCATATGAAGAGATGCATGATGGGTACAGAATCAGCCAAATTGAGCTCATTTCATTACAGTGACTCTTTTACTTGTGGCTGTTGGTTTACAGTCTCGACACTCAGCGGCTTTTGTTTCACATCCTCGATGCGTCACAGAACAGAGTGCACAATGTTTGCTGGCAAGTCAGAAACTTTTAGCGAGTGAAGCTCAGAAAACACCGAGGAACGATGACGACGGGGTGTCACACAGGCCTCGGATCTGTGGATGATGTTTAAAGTGAAAATTACTCTGTGAATGATGGCGCCGGAATCACTGTCTGAGAGATGATCAAAACTGTCAGACTGTCAGATGGTGACACTTTTTTTTTTTTTTTACACAAAGCTACTGTTGTCACAACACATTGTCACATCAAATGACTTATCTGCACTAGGTAGATATGAAAAGAGGAATCTGATGTTTGTGTGTTTATGTTGTGTCAAAAGAATATATTCTTCTTCTGGGTTAAATAAAGGACGTTACAGATGTATTTACTGTGTAAATGTTTGGGACAGCAGACGAGAGTCTTCTCTCTTCTTTTGTAAAATATATATCAAGATGGTGTTTTTGTGATCTCTGTATCAAAATCAACAAGTAGTTAGTAGAACAAACATGTCAGTTCAGACACCAGTGTTGTAGACGAGTCACGAAGTCTCGAGTCCGAGTCGAGTCTCGAATCCCAAGTGTTTGAATCCGAGTCCAAGTCACCAAAGAAGAGTCCGAGTCGAGTCCAAGTCACCTGAGTCTGAGTTGAGTTCCAACATGGGCTCCAGTTCTCCACTCTGACACGTTCAAACAGCTGACATACAAATAAAAAAGATCAACAGTAAACAAAAATGACTCAGCTGTGATTTCATATTAATATTAATGATGCACTGATTACAGTTTTCTACTTTTTTAAAAGTCTGACCCACCGACTCCAATTTTTGGCTTTTCTGATTTTCTTTATAAGAATTACATAAGATTTTTTATTTTTTGACTTAAATGTATTACAGATTGTGAGCTTTGTGTCTTGATTCACGCTAAACAACTTCCATACCAACAACATGTGTGTGTGTGTGTGTGGCTATTGTTGTGGATATTTTGAGTGATGGTCAGCAGTGGAGAAAGGTGCACACGAGACTTTTGATGTCTTAATGCTGAAAACGTTTATTGAAAGCACTTAACCAAGTGGAGAACCTAAAGCAGTAAACACCAGAGTGTTTTGCTCCGATACCGTCTCTCTCCATTCTGTCCTCTGAAGGTCCAAGTCCTCGTCTTTATCAGTCTACAATATGAAAAATTAGTCTGATTGGTTCACTAGTTTCTAAACAAGGAACTGCACTTGTCATCCACCCATCTGTGTTGTTTAGGGAAGCCTCCTCTGACCTTGGTAACCATGGAGATGCTGATATACCCTCTATCAGAGAGGTTTCTGCTTTCCCCAAAACATCACAGACAGCTGAAGTCTGAAGGAGAAGATATCTTCATCTCTGATTAAGAATTACAGTGTGACCTCAAAGCCAAGCTTGAACCAATGTGACCCAACGTGCGTGACGTGAACCATAGTGCGGCTAAATGTGGAAAATTTGACCTGCAAAAAATTGGATACATATTATTTCGTTATCGATGAACAAGTTTGAGTCCTCGTCTTCAACTTCTGAGTCTAAATGCAGTCAATGCTCGAGTCCGAGCCCTGAAAATCAAGACTCGAGTCGGACTCAAGTACTACAACACTGTCTGATACGCTATAGAGAGCCAAAGTCATGATGTCACTTCCTGTCTAGCCTTTGCTCACCAACACAATCTCTTTTTCATGTTTTCTTTTATTGGTCTTTGTGAAAACATGAATCGTGTTCCTGGAGTTTGCTTTCCATATTCTACAGCTCCCATTAAAAGAACTACAAGTGCAGCAGTGTAACATCCATAAACCTCCCCTTGTGTTTCCTCCTGCAGTCATTGTTGCTGTTTGTAGCTGTAATCTGAGATGAGTAAAGACGTCAATCTGTCCTGCTGTTGTTAGATGGTTAGATGGAAAACTCCCGTCCTTATCATTCATATCATATCGGGGTTAGTGTAATTACAGATTTCCGACTTGTAAATAACATCCATGTCAACATCTAAGTTGTAATCACGACTGGAAAACTGTGATTTTCCTGAAAGCTCTGATATATTCAACTGGACACTTAATAATACAGAAGGGTCTTAAAACCAAACAAACATGGACGCCTCACATCAGCCAAAGACCGACTATAATAATATAATTAAAGGTGCTGTATGTAAGAATAGCCTCGGCCTCGTTATACCACTTTGTACCTGCAGAGGCGATAGTGAGTCAGTGTAGCGTCCAGTCTGCCTTCAGTCTGACGTGAGAGGATGAAGAAGTAGATGTTATCTTTATCATTTTTCACTAACAGCAGCTCAAACTTTGCTATTTTTTTGCATCATAACAGGAAAAGCAGCAGCATATAAAGTTAACTTACAAATTAATAATTCTACATCAACTAAAGGTTGAATTTAAATGAAAGCAGATGTTTCAAATGTTAATACGACCAGTTAATTAATGCAGCAGATATTCTTCAGTCCACAGAGACCTGAACTGAAACTTCATCATCTGTTTTTCTTCATATTTAACAGTCTCGTAGTCTCCTCACACCTCGTCATGTGACTTATCGATCGTGTAAATCGGTTTGTGAGGAGCAGTCAGGCTATGACATCATCTGATCTCATTCACATTTATTTTATTTCTTTCTTTTTTTTCAATCACTTCAGTGTATAACAAGAATATTATATCTTATAATACCTTCCACCTTCTCATTCAGCTGCAAAACCACATTAAAATGTATTTAAATGGCCTTTATTAAATATTAGAGAGTGTGTGTTTGCTATCATAAACATTATTTTGTCTCTTATATGTTTTCTGGAGCTGATTTAAAACAAACTGTGAGCTTCTTTTACACGGCAACACGGGCGAGTTGACTTTGTAGGTAGTTTGCAGGTAGAAGCAGATGGTCAGGTGTGTTCCTGGCATCGCAGACGAAGCTGCTGTTTGTATAAGTGTGTGTGTGTGTGTGTGTTTATGTGTGTGTTTGTGTGTGTGTGTGTGTGTGTGTGCGCACCCTCTGTCTGAACACTTTTTTTCTCTCTTTTCTGTTTTTCAGGGGAAGAGTTTTACGAGACGTCTCCCTACGAGCCGATCCATTTCTCAGAGGAATTCAGACACGCTTCCATCATCTCAGGTATGTGTGTGTGTGTGTGTGTGTGTGTGTGTGTGTATGTGTGTGTGTGTGTGTGTGTGTGTGTATGTGTGTGTGTGTGTGTGTCGGATACCTCTCATCTCTGTGAAGGAGTTTCTCTCTGCACAGATTGAACAGACTGACACACACTTATCAAGGTTGCAAGCAGCAGTGACTGATAGTGTCTGGGATGTGTTGTGTGTGTGTGTGTGTGTGTGTGTGGGAGGGGGGGGGGGGATTACAGAAGAAGAATACAAATCTCTGCAGCTTCGCTCGCTGATTAAGATGAACCGAACAGCTCTCCTTCGCCACCGCTCGCTCGCTCCATCTGTGAATGCGTGAATGAATGCGTGCCTTTGTAATTACAACTCTGTGTGTGTGTGAGAGAGAGAGAGAGACTGTGTGCAACTGAAGAGACCCTTTCATGAAAACCTATTTTCCTTCCAAATTTCGTATGTGCCAGAAACACATTTCTCATTATTTAAAGGGCAGTGAGATAACCTTTTTTTTTTTTTTTTCATTATATATTACAGCTAGACTGACACAGTGTCCAGGCGCATGCTATTGGCTGATTGTAGCAGTATAATCAGCCAATAAAGGGGCGCTCCACCATTTTTACACATAAAACTCAGCTGACAGTGTTACCAGTTCGGTTGGTTTTGAGGCTACTTTTTTATTTAATTGGGTGGATTGTGATCATTTGGGAGGAAAACGTCACATAAGGTCATAATGTCAGTCACTCAGAAACGACCTATGGTTACGTCAGATGCCATCCAGCGGCCGTAGTGAGTTCAGATGCACGTTTATGTTCAGTTCTGTGCAAAAGTTTTAGGCACTGAAAGTAAAGTGAGGATACTTTTTGGCTGCCTCAGTCGCTTCTGTCTCTTCATGTAATCCCACACTGACTCCATGTTGAGATCAGGGCTCTGTGGGGGCCAAACCATCTGTCACAGGACGCCTTGTTCTTCTTGTTGCTGAAGATAGTTCTTTAGATAGATAGATAGATAGATAGATAGAAAAACACCTTAGCATACACTATAAATATAATAAAATATAAACATAGGATTACATAGTACACACTAGGGATGTGCAGAGAGCCCAGTATTTGTATTTGTATTCAAATAAAGGTGGAAAGAGGCTTAAAAATCCTGTTTTTGTTTTTATTACGCTTTTAATTCTAGAAAATGAAAGTGTTACAATAAGTGTTCATGAAGCGTGTGTCAGTAGTTCAGCTTTATCTCTGGGGAACACCCCCAACTCCAGGACTGATGTCCAAATTAGGAAATGTGCGTCATGTAGCAGGTGGATGTGACTCCCCTCACTGAGACCTGCTGATAGACGTCACAGCAGAGGAGAGACACTGAGATAGCGATGTAACCGACCTGCTCTCTGGTGTTTGACATGGTTTATTTTTTTTCCTGAAAACAAATAATTTTTGAAATATTTGTATGAAACAAATATTCGTAAAAAAAAACCCCACTATTTGTGCCAGTAGATACATTAGACATTAGTTTTAAAAATGCAATGAGGTAGAGTAGGAAGACGTGCAAATTCATCATGAGTAAAGTTATTGGAGGAGTGCGGTGGAGTTTGGTTGAGACAGAAACTATAAAGCTGAGGCGAGATGTTGTAGAGAGTTATCGCTTTGGGCGGGAAAGATTTGTATCGGTCGTTGTGACAGCGAAGCTGAACCAGTCTGTTAGAGAAAGTTCTGTCCAGCGGAGGAGAGAGTTGTCAGGATTATCCATAATGTCTCCACACACACACAACTTCACAGGTGTCTCGTTTGCAGCCGATTAAGTGTGTCGGTGTCACCGGTTCCTACATCTTGCTGCACACATTGAAGGATCTCATCTTCCTCAGGATATATAGTCTGCTTCCTATATACAGCCTCCATGTTGTACTTGTATTCCTCTCCCAGAATACACAGGGGCTGTGTAGCCGTCCTCTTCCTTCTGAAGTCCATCACCGTCTCTCCCACGTTCAGAAGCAGATGATTTCCAGATACCAGTGCTCTCTACTCCTCCTCCCGCCCATCGCTTATACACCCAACCGCCGCAGAGTCACCACAGAACTTCTACAGAGTGATATGAGCTGGAGTTGTACTGAAAGTGTGAGATGTACGAGGTGAAAAGACGGCTCAGTCCCCCCTGTGGAGCTCCTGCACTACTCTCCTCCATCCCAGACGGGGACACTCTCCAGTCGGACAAACCGCGGTCTGATCCAGGAGATAATGGATGTGTCTGCCCTCATCACTCGCGGCTTCTCCCTCAGTATCTGTGGCTGGATGGTGTTGAATGCTCTGGAGAAATCAAAAAAAAAAAATGTGATTCTCACAGTTTCAACCGGTTCCATCCGGAAGGGAGTGAGCTCGCTGCAGCAGGTAGATGACGGCGTCCGCTCCCTTCTCATGCTGCAGAATAAATTTGGGACCAATCAGACGCCTCACTGACGGTACTGCATTATGGATAAGAACCTAATCATCTAAAGGGGCCCAAAACCTTTGCACAGTACCTGTAAATGTCATTTTTAGGTGACTGACATCACGACCTAATAATCTGGTGCACTTGTGTCTGTGCATGTTTGACCGCAGACGTTTGTTATTGTCTACATTAATGTTCTGTATGTTTTGAAAGCTCGGTATCAGTCCAGCTCACCCTGCAGCGACCTGAACAGATGGTACGCTCCAGTTAGGTGAAATGTCAGTCAGCTTGTGATGAGCGAGGGAAGAGACTACGTGTTATTTGTTGTTCGTTTTGCTTCGACTCCGCTGGTCATTTTTTTTTGCCTGTTTCTTTATCATTTTTCGTTAATAAGCATCACCTTATTTTTGCACATACTCCTGCCTGCCAACCGGCTTCATTAACATCCCTTTATCACCCCATTAACACCGATCGCTGCTCTTCATTCCTCGCTGCCAGTTAAAAGCCAGAGGTGATCATCAGGCCCTAAACGGTGGAAAAACCTCTCGTTTCTTCAGCCTTTTAATAGTCACCATGACCACATGAACACATGTGATTTTATTGATTTTATTCTACAGTTTTATTAACTTTTGGTGGCACTTTAGACTCTCAAATATTGATATTAGTAAAGGCCTTGTTCAAGCTTTATTATACCATTTTTTTTAACACACAAACATACAGAAATATCAACAAAAACAAGTATTTAAAGGGAAATAAAATAGTGAAATGATATATGGTTTGAACCGAA
The DNA here is from genome assembly GCF_910596095.1 of Thunnus maccoyii. NCBI lineage: Eukaryota > Metazoa > Chordata > Actinopteri > Scombriformes > Scombridae > Thunnus > Thunnus maccoyii. The sequence goes on along the minus strand of NC_056551.1, from coordinate 27,919,023 downwards.
ACATGTTTTACATTTCAGTCGTCTTGACTTTCTCCATCAGCAGTCTGGTGATTGGTCATACTACATTAGACCTGCTGCACAACACACAACTCTCTTTCTGTGACTCACACACACACACACACACACACACACACACACACACACACACACACACACACGTTTCTGAGAGTGTTTAAATGTCAGAAGCCCCGAGCAATACATCGTCATTTACACTTTCTCTCTCTCTCTCTCTCTCTGTGTGTGTGTGTGTGTGTGTGTGTGTGTGTGTGTGTGTGGTCAAACAGCTGTGAAATAGACTCGCAGCTCTGTAAATTGGGTTCTGCTCTCTCAGATTAACACTAGTACAAACATGGTCAAAGCAGGAGAGCTGCAACCAATGCAACTTCAAAAGCACTTTCTTTTCTTTCTCTCTCTCTCTCTCTGTCTCACACACACACACACACACGCACACACACACACACACACACACACACGAGCACAGAGCGTGAGCGTAGCGTATCAGCGTTTCAGTTATTCCTGTATCCGACCCGTAAAAAAAAACATGACATCAATCTCCACACACACACACACATATATACTATATATACATACATGTGTAGGATTCATGCAGTGGCGGAGCGTGTGTGTGTGTGTGTGTGTGTGTGTGTGTGTGTGTGTGTGTGTGTGTGTGTGTGGGTGGGTGGTTGCATGCTAAAGTGTGTGTGTGTCTTAAATCACCTGTCTACTGGAATCTGAAAGCATGATGTGAAGATCCACGCTGCGAGAGCCTCTGAATGCTCAAAGCAGATAAAGAGCAAACAAGAAAGAAAGGGGGGGGGGGGGGGCGGAGGCTGGGGAGGGAGGGAGGGAGGGTGGGGGGTGGGGGGGGGGGGGGTGCTGGGAGATGGAGGGAGGGAGAGATAAGAGGATAATATAGAAGTGTGTTAAATAGCAGTGGCAGAAGAAAGAGCGCTGGAACATTAAAGTATGTTTCAGACAAGAGTGTCTCTAATTGATTGGAGGGAAAGGCTAGGCGTGACCGAGTGTTTGTGAATATGGAGCTGCATGTATGTGTGTGTGTGTGTTTAAGAGAGAGAGAGTGTGTTTTTATGACAAAGGGAGTTCCAAAAGTAGTTTACAGACTTTCAGCTGTGAGAATATCTAACTTATTACAGACTGATAGACAGGTGAGCTGAGTGACATCACCTGAAATCAATAACATGTGTCACGAGTTCACAATTAAAACAACAGTCAGACGTCCGTATGAACACAGAAGAGCTTTACAGATCCATCAAATAGTGATTCTTCCCTCATTGATTCTTCTTTCCTCTCCCATTAATCATCTCACGACCCCTCAGATTTATCTGCTGACCCTTTGGAGGGGCCCGACCCCTAGGTTGGGAACCAGTGGACTAAACTAGCTAACTGTATATAAAGTAGTGTAAACTAGCTCCACCTCCAGCAGCTACAACAGTAACATGCTGCTCTAACACTGATGCTTCACTATTAATAATCTAATGATGTCATATATAATAATATATCAGTCAGAGGGACCAAACCACTACTTTTACTGCAATACTTTAACTACATCAAGCTCATAATACTTATGTACTTTTACTGCAATACTTTAACTACATCAAGCTCATAATACTTATGTACTTTTACTGCAATACCAGACACTGAAAATCTGTCTGTAGCTCTTCAAAGGAGCATCTTTCTACATCACAGGACACTCTGAAAGTGCACCAGGCCTCTCTCTAACATCATAAAACGAGTATCTGTTAGATTGTTGTACTTCAGAGAGGACAGGAAAGAAAGAGGAGAGGAGAGGAGAGGAGGAGAGGAGATGAAGAAGAAGAAGAAGAGAGCAAAACAAGAAAAGAGAAGAAAATGGGAAGAGGAAATGTGAGACGAGAGCTTGAAGAAGCAGAAAGCAGAGCGGAGTAGATAATCTATCCACAGGGGACTGAATAGTAAGACATATCCTACTGACACAGCTTCATCTGTGTGTGTGTGTGTGTGTGTGTGTGTGTGTGTGTGTGTGTGTGTGTGGTTGTCCGGGTTGAGATGTCGAACTGTAGATTCAAAGGAAGGAACATGAAGGTTTCTCTGTGTGTGTGTGTGTTTGTGTTTGTGTATTTTCTCTTATATTTCTTTACTCGGCTGTACAGAGGCATCAAAGAGACGACATCTTTGCTGCTGCTCACTTCTTCACAGTCATGAAATATTACTTTTAACCTCACTAATACTGTGTCAGAGTACACTGCGTGCTCTGGGGATTAACAGTGGTAAATAAACAAGAAGATAGAGCGAAAGGAATACAGATAAAAACATCAGCACGCTTGTTAGAGAAAAACATTCTGCTTTGTTCAATGTACAAGAAACTTCGTAACAGAAGAGTGTGTGGGTGTTTGTATGTGTGTGTGTGTGTGTGTGTGTGTGTGATTGAGAGTCAATATTTCAGTTTGCAATTCAATTCCCTCCCCTCCCAAAATAAACCCCTCCAGCAGGAAACAATGCTTCAAGATCAGCTCAGTTCATACTCCGAAACAAAGCAACAGGCACACAATAAGTTCATTTCAACCGCCTGTGTAGAAAATAAACATTAATCATCACAAAGCCAGTCGATCCAGCAGCTCTCTGGGAAAGAATCCACTCCAGGAGGTTTCACGTCACCTACGTGGTCTCCGTTTGACTTGAGTCACGTCAGCCGAAGGGTTAAACCGCCACGATTTTAACGCATGCTACTTTTACTGACTAATAAATATCTCCAAAATCTTTCTTTCCCAGTCTGACTCAGAGAAACTCATGCATGCATTTGTCATGAGTAGGCTGGACTATTCACCTTCCAACCAAAATAATCCATAGAAGGTCCAGAAAGACCACATACTGTAAATCCAGTCCTCCGAAACCTTCATCGGCTACCTGTCGTCTTCAGAGAACAGCTCAATATTCTCCTCTTAATGGTCTGGATCCACAGCACATATCAGACATGTATACAATCCCAGCAGACCTCCTCTATGTGTCTGAAGTAGGGATGTGCAGAAAGCCCGATATTTGTATTTGTATCTGTATTTGTTGAGGCAGCAAAATTATTTGTATTTGTATTCGAATAAAAGTGGAAAGAGGCTCAAAAATCCTGAAAATTAAAGTGTTACAATAAGTGTTCATGAAGTGTGTGTCAGTAGTTCAGCTTTATCTCTGGGGAACACTCCCAACTCTGGGACTGATGTTCAAATAAGGAAATGTGCGTCATGTAGCAGGTGGATGTGACTCCCCTCGTTTAGACCTACTGACAGACGTCACAGCGGAGCAGAGGAGAGACACTGAGATAGTGATGTAACCGACCTGCGTGCTGGTATTTGACTTGTTTTTTTTTCCCCCAAAACAAATAATTTTTAAAATATTTGTATGAAACAAATATTCGTAAAAACCCCACTATTTGTGCTTTGCCGAATAACGTATTTGTATTCGGGCACACTCCTAGTTTGGAGCATCTTCAAAGACTGGCGAGATAGCATTTAGCATTTTTGCACCTAAAGACACTTCTTTTAAAAGCATTTTCTTAAAGGAACTCACAGTATATGTATGTATATTTGTGTATATGAGCATTTTTTTCCTGTATTATGTTGTTTTTATGTAAAGCATACTGCCTTTGTATAAGATGGTCTTTTAAAGATAAAATTTTAATTGAACTGAATACTGCAGTGTGTGGAACTAATCAGCCATCAGTCAAACTGATATTCAACCCTCCTGTTGTCCGCGGGTCAAATTTGACCCATTTTCAAATGTTTTTTATATCAGGAATATGGATTTCTTTCATGTAATTGCCTGAAAATCACATGGATGGTTCCATACCACACACTTTGCAAATAAAAGTAATGATCACCACTTTCATTGAATTTTGGGTGTTTCATTCAAATTTATAGCATCTGTAGACTTTTGTTGTCTCGGGAGGACAAAAGTTGCATGGTCGACAGGAAGACAACAGGAGGGTTAAAACATGTTTTAAGTGTGTAATGAGCTCATTGTCGCCCCCTCTGGCTGTTGAGGGATACGACTGCAGTTTTCACCAACCGTCAAGCACCAGTGGGTGTTTTCTGTCCCCAGGGGGCAGTAATGAGCACATTACAGTTTGGCTTTTTTTTTTTTTTTTTACAAGAGAAGATAATTTAAGTGTAAGGAGCAGCTGGGCTAAAATGACTGTAATTAGTTGTCGTCTGTAAAACAACAGTCCAAAGTCCCAAGCAATATACTTTTAAAAGGATGGTTTCACTTTGACTTTAATGGGCTTGATTAGGATTAGCACTTGGATCAGGATTTGGATTAGTAGTTGGATTAGGATTAGCTTGATGCTACATGATGCAGCTTGAATGCAGTTTCAGATCTATGCAATTATGTTGTCTTTCGAGTGAAGATCATGAATGTGGTGTGCATAATAATTAGAGTCTTTATGCTTTTGGAGACTTGGTAGCATACTTACTATCATCATTATTTGCATGAAAGAGTGCTGCTACATTTAGGATTAAACTTTTAGGTAATGGGCTTGAGTTCAGGGTTTAGATTGTTCAGATGTGACTTAATAAGGTTCAGATTAGAGTTTGACTGAGTTTATTTGCACAAGTTAAAATCAGACAACACACAAGGAGACAAAGAAGCACAGTAAAACTTTTTCATTATAAATATTACAAACAATATTCACAATATTAAGGATATATATAAATGAATTATATAATTAAGTTAAAAGAGCATTAGCATTAGCATTTAGCATTGCACTCTTTTAACACTGTCCAACTCATGATAGGACAGTTTGAGTTTTATTCCACACATTCTTCTTCCCTGTTAAAAACCCAGCGCGTACATTACCCACAATTCAATTCAACCACTACATAATCGGGTTCAAGGATTGTGTGTTATGCTTGTAGCTAATGTAGCCTGGAGGTGCTAGCCTCCAGCAGAGATGAGGAGCTACAGATGTCTGCTAACCTCACATCTTTCTAACTCCACACCTCCACATTATTTTTTTACTTTCCAGACTTGTAGTCTTCAACCCCAACGGAGGCAATCTACCACATTTTGAGCCACTAAAGACTTAATAATATATATGTTTTCACACATGCAGTTGCACTCCCTGACTATAAACACACTTTAATGTGGAAAATCACTGCAGTTCCTCACAGAAATGTATCTCCAGTCTATTTACTTATTTATCTACAGAGGTATTTAGGCCCTCTGTTCCAGGTACTGTAAGACAAACATTAGTGTTGGTTTATAACTGAGCGATCCGTCCTCCTGGACTACAGCACAGCTTCCAGAGTCTTGCTAACCAGAGAGAGCGTCTGACTCTGCCTCTCTGCCTTCGGATGTTCTTCACGTCTCGCCTCGTTCTTTTCATTTTCTCTCTCTCTCTCTCTCTCTCTCTCTCTCTCTCTCTGTCACAGCCCGGCCTCTTTTCCTCTTTACCCCACTCTTCTCCGATTCCCCCGGTCTTTCTCTCACGCCCACTTCCTCCCTCCAGTTCTGCTTTTGACCTTGTTAGATCATGTCTCTGTGGTTTATATATATATATATATATATATATATATATTTATATATCTGTGTGTGTGTGTTTGTGTGTGTGAGTGTGCTGGAGAACGGACACTAGAGCACACAGTGTTTTAATAAAACATTATGTGAGTGAGTGGTTTGTGTATATACGTGTGTGTGTGTGTGTGTGTGTGTGCACCCTAGGGCAGAGCTTTGTGTGTATATGCTGTTGAGGCTGTGTGTGAGAAAGATAACAGGACGACCTAGGGCAACTCTCTAATTGGCCCGCACTCCTGCCCTGGATACTTGCTCTCTTTTTCTCTATATATATCTGTTCCCTTTCAAATGCTGCTCTCCTATTGCTTCTTCTTCTTCTTCTTCTATATCTCTGCGCTGCGAGGTAGAGTGAGCCAGGCGATGCATTAAAGATGGAGACAGAGGAAGGGGGGGGGGGGGGAGCTGAGAGATGAGAGAAGGTGCCCCCAGGTTGAGAGGGTTAAACAGAGAGACTGACTCTAATGAAAATATCACACTGGAAGAGGAAACATCTCCATTTCAAGACAGTTATGTGTCAAGCTGGTGTCAACACACAATAAGAGCTTCTTTTCCTTTCAGAGGCCCCAAAATAACATCTGGTTATGCTGCAGTGACAAAATCCACATAGTGAGGAGGACATGTTGGATGGATGGATCAACAAATAATCAATTCAATTCAATTAAAATTTATTATCATGAAAACACGTACAAAGAAAATTATAATTATAAAACAATATAAACATGTGTGATAACAAAAGAAGGAAACTCTTATTTCATTTATTTTTTTTATATTATATTGTTATGGGGACATCAAACTTTACCAGGAGAGATTATTGTTCACTTCCTGTTTCCAACATTATTTTTTCTAAAGCTATGACCACAATCATCTTCTAACATTAACAAAGAAGTAATTTTAAAGTCAAATTCAATGTAGTATTATATTTTATGATTAAAAGGAGGTAAAAAGGTCTTTTAACTTAATGACAGCAGCTGGGGCGTGTCGGTATCTGTGTTTGATTGACAGCAGCTGAGCTGGTAATTAGCTATCTAGCTGCTAACTGACGTTAGCGGTGCACTTTTCCCTGGTGAATGTTTGTTTGGCGGCTCGCTCAACAAGCTGCAGGACAAGACGTGTGTTGGTGTTTGTATGTTAGATTAGAAGGAGACTTTAGCAGGGAAGCTAATGTGGGTTGTTGTTCAGAGTCTGTGGCTCTTGTGTTGTGTAGCAGGATGCAATCAGGCTCAGTGCGACCGTCTGCTCTGCCGATGATAGAACGCCACGTTAACGCTTTTTAAAGATAAGATTTGATTGGTTGTATGGAAATAAGGACTCCAGCTAAGTAAGAAGATGAGATGTTTTCTGAAAGGAGAATATAGGACAAGTGATTTACTGAGCTGCAGGAGACAAAGAGGCAGTTTAATTTCAGTTGGACCACGATGTTTCCCTAAACCTGACCAGACCTAAACCACAGCGTTATCACATCACAAAACAGTTATTTTCCAACAGTGTTTTGAAACTGTTTTGGAGGGCACAGACAGATGATATTTCTATGTAAGATTGAAGGACTTGTCTTTTTATTTAAATGTGTTGTTGTGTGAAGCCTTTCACAGCGAGTCAAGGAGTCAGATGTTGCACTTCAGTCCTGATGGTTTCAGAAGTCTGTTTGTCTTCCGTGTCTGTGGTGGGAAAATATACCTGCGTGTGCACTTATTTCTAATTCATAAGGTTGTCCTCTGTTGTTGTTTGTGCAAGTCAACAGGTGACACTGTTCAAGAGGTTGGAAACTGCTTCTGCCAGATAGACCTGACCGAGACAGCAGAACAAAAAGCTGCAAACAAAACAAAACAAATACAACAGATAAAACCTAATGAGGGTTAAGATAAACTAAGAATGAGTCAATTACTGTAGAATTTACAATATTCTTGAATTCAGCCGGCCAGGGAAATTAAACTCCTTTTGCAGACTATTATAAGTGGCTGCAGCAGAAAACAGGACGGCTTTCTGTCCATCAGGGACTGACAGCACTTTATGTTTTGTCATCTGAGTTAATGATTGCAAGATTAATTCTGTGAAATAAGTTTGCTCAGAATGGCTTAAAAAATGTACAAATCAAATTAAATAACAAATATTATATTGCTTTGTAGTCATGAAATTTTGCAGTGCTGTTTTATAATAATTACGTTTTCTCAAGTACTCTGCTATACTTTCATTTTTTTTTTTTTTTGCTGCCATACACTTAAACTCCACTACATTAGAGTGAAATATAAATATTTTACTTTTCACACCAGTACTGCTGACAGCTTTTTAGACCCTTTTACTTGTTTTTAATGTTCCTCATTCATAGTCTTATGTCACTATGTGTCCCCAGGCCGCTATGTACAGTCAGACTGTGTAGAAATGCCTTCATTTTGCATGTGAATAGTATTATACATGCTGTAGGAGACTTTTTATGGAAAAAAACAAACAAAATATTTAATTTTTTAACATTTTTTTTTGTCTTTACGTGCAGAAGTTTTCAATCCAGCACAAATCTCCATATCTGAATGTATAGATTAGACTGTTGGGGTTCCAGGGATATCAGACTGCTGATGGGCTAACTCTAACTGGACACGATGCGAGCGTGCAAACATCAGATTGTTTCAGTGTTTCCCAGCGACGATGTCTTAACCTGCTCCGTGCATCAGCGAACAGGCTGAGCGATGTGCCGCTTGTTTGAAAAAATGTTGACCTCGGCTCTATTTTTGCAAAGTTTCATGCACCAAACTTTATTTTCATTGGTCAAAATCGACCCTGACATCCTTGACGTTTCTGTTTCCACTCCAGTCAGCAATCAACATGGACCAAGAGAGAACAAGAGTTAAACAAACTCTTAGCTCTCCTCCCACCGGTAAACGACTCCGGATCAGAGCAGAATCCGGTGTGACTCTGGGTGTTATTCCTCCAGAGACTCCGGCTCTGCTCCCTTCTCTCCTCCAGAGTTCCCTGACGCTCTGTCGGTGAGCAGCGACTCCGTCCGGTCCTCCAAACACACTCAGCACTGTGACATCACTCGTCATATATCTGGACATACATTTTTGCACTCCATCTGCTACAGTTGGTTCACTCGCTATATGTTAGGAAGAAGTGTCACTGTGTGTGTTTGATGTCTGTGCGTTCTGTCCCTGAGACACAAAAGGTTAACATCTTTCAAACAAAACATGGAATCTAATGATGCTGCTTCAGATGACGGTTCACCGAAAACATCTTCAAGTTCTCTTTCCTTGCATCTCTCATGTGGGAGGAACTAAGATGTGACAAAAACACAATTAAGAACAAATGAGAAGCAGAAAAAGTCAGAATATCTCAACTTTTCTTTTGATTTTCAAACATTTGTAAGAACAATATTAAGACCATATTCACACTAAGTTGACTAAATTCATAAACACATCTTCTTCTCTCCGTTTTGACCCTCCGTCCAAACTAAAATGGTATTTTTCTCCCCTGAAACAGCTTTTCCAAAACAGCCTCCAGAGTGTGTAAATGTGAAAATGCCAGCTTGGCGTTGTAGTGTGTTTGGGAAAAACGGAGCTTTGTAGAAAAAACTGTTAATACAGACGTAGTTTAAATCACTGGAGTACTTTAGATGCATTTATTTATTCATGCTAATGCAGCATTCTGGGTCAGATTTACTATTTAAGCTCCATCATTTACTTGGCAGAGTGCAAACAACCTTTGGGTTAAACACAGTGAACCTTCGTGTCACAGCAAGCCGAGGCTGATATTAACCTGCAGACGAGGGCGGCTGGAGGTGTGAAGTCTTCACTCTGCAGTCATTAAGACGTGCCTCAAACTGTTAACAGTACAGAGCTGCACACAGCATTAAGCCAAGTGTGCCTCCAGCGGTGGACGCCTGCTTCATTTCACAGAATCAATAAGCTCGGCTGTGAGGAGGTGTGAGCTGCTCCTCGGAGACCAAACGTGCTCATTTAACTGACTGCATTACAGCAGGAAATACAGAACGCTGAGAGAGTTTATTTATGGACTCCAGGCACATGTTTCCTGTCCGTCCCTGAACGTAGCGTCAGATGATGTGCATAATAAGTTCCTCACAAACCTCAAAGCCTCTTTCATTTAGATTTCCGGACGTATGCAGTTAAAACCCTCGTGCGTGTTCTCTCACTGTATTGTTCAAAGGACGCTCTGTCCTGCAGGAATCTGAGCTCACTGTTACTTTATCTGTCAGGGATGAAGATGTGAAGAGTTCCACTCACACTGCTCAAGAAGTGAAAGGACTCCAAATGGCATTCGATAGCTTATATAAAGAAAACGTCCTTCTTGTTGTGATTTTCTGTTATTTATATCCTGTTCTGATACTGGAAGTTAAACATGGTCCAAAGTTCCAAAACTTGAGGTGAATGTATGTAAAAATGCTGCCTGCAAGTCAAAAGTCAGGGCTGTTCTATCTGTTTTTATGTTCTTCTTCTTGTTCTTCTTCCTCTTCTTCTTCTTCTTCTTATTATTATGACAAATACCCTATCAGAAGGCACATTATCACTGAGTCATTGAATTCCAGTTTTTGTACAGTTAATTTTTTCTTTCCATTGCTTTATCTACTAACAAAGAAGTAATTTAAAGTCCAACTCAATGTAGTATTATATTTTATGATTAAAAAGAGGTAAAAAGGTCTTTTAACTTAATGACAGGAGCTGGGGGGGGCGTCGGTGTCTGTGTTTGATTGACAGCAGCTGAGCTGGTAATTAGCTATCTAGCTGCTAACTGACGTTAGCGGTGCACTTTTTCCTGGTGAATGTTTGTTTGGCGGCTCGTTCAACAAGCTGCAGGACAAGACGTGTGTTGGTGTTTGTATGTTAGATTAGAAGGAGACTTTAGCAGGGAAGCTAATGTGGGTTGTTGTTCAGAGTCTGTGGCTCTTGTGTTGCGTAGCAGGATGCAATCAGGCTCAGTGCGACCGTCTGCTCTGCCGATGGTAGAACGCCACGTTAACGCTTTTTAAAGATAAGATTTGATTGGCTGTATGGAAATAAGGATTCCAGCTAAGTAAGAAGATGTGATGTTTTCTGAAAGGAGAACACAGGACAAGTGATTTACAGAGCAGATATGTTGCTGTAGGAGACAAAGAGGCAGTTTAATTTCAGTTGGACCACGATGTTTCCCTAAACCTGACCAGACCTTAACACAGCGTTGAATTCCAGTTTTTGTACAGTTAGTTTTTTCTTTCCGCTTCTTTATCACATGTTGCTTATCATCTCATCTCTCTAAATAAGAAGGTTTTCCTGTGCAATGAGGGATTATTAGTGATATCTCCAGATAAACTTTAGATAATAATATAGTTTAGATAATCTGAATAAACTGCTGGTCTGTTTACAGCCTGTCTGATCGTCTCACCGTCTCACATTATCAGAACCGATGAAAATGACCTAAGACCTAAGTAATAAACAGACTAATGACCCTTTAAATAAAATCAACAGTGTGCAGCTCATTAATGAATTCACTCTAAAACATCAACACTGAACTGATAGACCGGAGGCTCATTGAGTCTGCAAGGTCGACTCATTTATCTGTTTGACCTGGAAGAAAGCTGCTATTAAGACTTCCTGTTTGTGATTAAAACAAATCACAGCTCTTCTTCTTCTCTGCAGATATAATTTGTTTCTGTCTCTCTCTTGTCTCTTCCTCTTCTTTCTCTCCGTCTGTCAGACGTTTTCTGTCAGATAGAGTGAAAAGTTTGGAAAGACAGTCAACGGTGGAGGGTTTCAGGCACACAGCCCGCAAACTTTCCTGCTGCAGCAGTTCCAGTTTCTGACTCGTCTCTCTATGGAAATGAGGATTATAAATGTCTTTTGTGGGGAATATATTCTCCAGAAACACTGTAAAAAACACTTCCTCTTCCTATTACGATGCTCAGAGATACTGCTGAACTTTTTACAGGTGAACTCCAGTGATTTCTCACCTCAGCATGTGTTTCCAGGTGTTATATGTGAAAAAGGAGTGTAAAGTCTTTAGTGGCTCCAGAGGTTATAATTCACTGGTAATAATTTTGATAACTTATTAATTGTTTCAGTCATTTTTTTAAAGCAAAAATGCCAAAAAATCTCAGGTAGCAGCTTCTAAAATGTGAATATTTGCTAGTTTTTCAGAGTTTTTCATGATAGTAAACTTAACATCTTTGTGTTTTTGGCAGTTGGTCAAACAAGACAAATCTGAATATGTTCACTTGGGCTTCAGGGAATAATGATCAATACTTTATATATGTACACTGAACAATCAGCAGATAGAAGAAAATAATTACAGTCCTCCTATGATGGAATAATACAACTTTACAACAAATGAGCTCAATAGAAACTAAAACTATTAAAGTCTTCAAACAGAGTCTCTCTTCAAGACCAGGACTAGCATGCTAACATTAGCAAATTAGCACTAAACACTAAACTGACGAGGGTGATGATGTCATTAGTTTTACATGTTTAATCATAAAGTATTTTGGACCTGATGTCTGCGCCAGATGGAAGGTCGAGTGATCATGAAAGTTTTTACAGTTCATCGCGAGGGCATCATGAATATCTGCACCAAGATTAGATTCACTCACTGATGCAATGTATGTAACTCCTCAATAAGAAATCAGCCCCATGGAAACACACGGCAGCACTATTACTGTGTGTGTGTGTGTGTGTGTGTGCGCGTGTGTGTGTGTGCATTTCTGTTCTTAAACTGGATCACAATCTGCCAGTAGATGTTTGAATGTTCAGAGAAACATGTTCCATTAGATCAGACTTTGTCAGTGATAATAAAATACTCCAGAGCACTACAGTACTTCCCTTCATGTAAACTTCTATATGTGGAGTACACAAGGGGACTGTGTGTGTGGTCTGTCATAGACTACTTTTGGGGACAAATTTCAGACTCAGGACCAGTTAATTGGGGACAAAAATTGTGTCCCCAATTGGGAAAAAAACGATATTTGGGTCAGTGGTTGGATAAGGTAAGTGTCCAGGAAATTAATGTAAGTCTATGTGATGTCCCCAAAAGTGAGCATGGTCTGATATGTGTTTGTGTGTGTGTGTGTGTGTGTGTGTGTGTGTGTGTGTGTGTGTGTGTGTGTGTGTGTTTCTGCAATATCAGTGTGTTCATTCAGAGCTTCACACTATGTTGTTTCCACTGCAGATAACCTTTGTTCTTGTCTGACTGAACAACAACACTGACAGCGCGCACACACACACACACACACACACGCTCACACATGTTAATTGTGGTCATATTCATATTTAATTACATCTGACATCACAGATGGAGGTGATGACAGCTCACAGCAGTGGCCTCTCTGTTACCTCTCTCTGTCTCTCAGCTCACGTCAATGAGATTTGTTGTAATAACATACAGTACATTCATATTAATGTAATACTATACAGTACATTCATATTAATGTAATACTATACAGTACATTCATATGAATGTAATATTATACAGTACATTTATATTAATGTAATATTATACAGTGCATTTATATAAATGTAATATTATACAGTACATTTATGTTAATGTAATATTATACAGTACATTTATATAAATGTAATATTATACAGTACATTCATATAAATGTAATATTATACAGTACGTTCATATTAATGTGATATTATACAGTACATTTATGTTAATGTGATATTATACAGTACATTCATATAAATGTAATATTATACAGTACATTTATGTTAATGTGATATTATACAGTACATTCATATAAATGTAATATTATACAGTACATTCATATTAATGTGATATTATACAGTACATTTATGTTAATGTGATATTATACAGTACATTCATATAAATGTAATATTATACAGTACATTTATGTTAATGTAATATTATACAGTACATTCATATAAATGTAATATTATACAGTACATTCATATTAATGTGATATTATACAGTACATTTATGTTAATGTGATATTATACAGTACATTCATATAAATGTAATATTATACAGTACATTTATGTTAATGTAATATTATACAGTAAATTCATATAAATGTAATATTATACAGTACATTTATGTTAATGTAATATTATACAGTACATTTATATAAATGTAATATTATACAGTACATTCAAATAAATGTGATATTATACAGTACATTTATATAAATGTAATATTATACAGTACATTCATATTAATGTAATATTATACAGTACATTCATATAAATGTAATATTATACAGTACATTCATATAAATGTGATATTATACAGTACATTTATATAAATGTAATATTATACAGTACATTTATGTTAATGTAATATTATACAGTACATTCATATAAATGTAATATTATACAGTACATTCATATTAATGTGATATTATACAGTACATTTATGTTAATGTGATATTATACAGTACATTCATATAAATGTAATATTATACAGTACATTTATGTTAATGTAATATTATACAGTAAATTCATATAAATGTAATATTATACAGTACATTTATGTTAATGTAATATTATACAGTACATTTATATAAATGTAATATTATACAGTACATTCAAATAAATGTGATATTATACAGTACATTTATATAAATGTAATATTATACAGTACATTCATATTAATGTAATATTATACAGTACATTCATATAAATGTAATATTATACAGTACATTCATATAAATGTGATATTATACAGTACATTTATATAAATGTAATATTATACAGTACATTTATGTTAATGTGATATTATACAGTACATTCATATAAATGTAATATTATACAGTACATTCATATTAATGTGATATTATACAGTACATTCATATAAATGTAATATTATACAGTACATTTATGTTAATGTAATATTATACAGTACATTTATATAAATGTAATATTATACAGTACATTCATATAAATGTAATATTATACAGTACATTTATATAAATGTAATATTATACAGTACATTTATGTTAATGTAATATTATACAGTACTATTACATTTATATAAATGTAATAATACAGTACATTTATATAAATGTAATTTTATACATAACATTTGTAGGATAACAAACCCAGGAGCAGAAGAAAAGTTTAATTCTTTATGATTCCTTTTGGCTAAACAGTCTGTCTGTGGCAGTGACCTCTGACATAACTATAAGAATGTCAAGGACACATGAACAGGACTAAAAACCTTTGCCTTCCTCCACCAGCGACGGGAAGACGTAAAAAAAGGAGAAGAAGAGAGGGAGCGACTCAGAGGAATGTGGCTTCGTTGTGACGGATGGACAGTTAACAACAAATTAACAACTTTGTTTTTACCTTCAGATACAAACATGGACCATCCTCTCTTCTTCTACTAGTTTTACATTCTGGGAGAAGTCACATTCCTCTGAGTCGCTCCTTCTCTTCATCTTTTTAATGTCAATCAATGTCTAGAAGAGTCAAAATGCAACTACATGTGTAAATATATAAACTCTTAGCTTGTCTAACACATGTTAACTTTTACTTTGTTTAGAACAACTTTATTGGTTTTGTATTATGGAAATTCAAACTCTGATTCAAAATGTACACATATTATTGCATTTGGTTTATTTCATATTAACCAAGTGTATTATTTAGCTGTTTGATTGCTAGAATAATGCTTTCGAACTAGATTTAATTACAGATTAGGAAATTAAGATTAATTTCATTCTGTATTGTATTTGTTTAATCAATATTACAGCTTCTAAATGTTTTCTCATTGGTTCTCATGATGTATCAACACTGACAACAGAATGAATGAGTCTTCAAATATTCTATAGGAATAAAATGATCTCCCTTTTATTTGAGAGACATTTTTCTCTGTTTACAACGGAATTAATTAGTAATCAATGCATTTCCTCAAGAGAGCGCTAAGGATCATTTTTCTTTCAAAACCTCCCAGACTATAAAAACTTGACAACCCTTTGTTGTTCTCTGCTGCTCTTCTTCTGTTTTTCTTTGCCTTGCTGACCTCCGCTGCTTCTTCTGTGTTTCCTCTCGGCCCTGCAGCTGTGATGTTTTGGCATTTTTTATTTCTATGGCTGAGAGCTGAGAGCTTCAGAAAGACTCAACTAAAAGACTGCAAAGAAGCCGAAGCTACAAGCCAAGCCGGGCCGACCGCCCCTTGAATAAACTATTATTTTTGTAATCTCCTATTTTTATCATGTAGTTAACTTTTTCCAAGGACTCTTCTGGTTAGTTTAGAGCTCCATGCATCCAACTCTGCAGCCTGCCACTGAACACACTCACCTCTCTGCTGTGTGCGTGTGTGTGTGTTTGCTAGTCTGAGACTGGATTACTCCTCCTGAGAAGCAGCGAACCGAAGCTGGTTTCACTGAACCTGCTGCAACGGTTCTCATCCGGCTGGTGACCCGAGGATAACCGAGTCTGTTTCGCTTTGCTCGGCGCTTTCCGGGAAGTTCGCCCAATCATCAGCTCTTCATCACCATGGAAACAGAAGGAAAACCAGCTACCGTGCTTCTGTCTCAGAGCTGATGCAAGAGCTATTCAACAATTCAATTATTATTGGCTGTAGTTAGAGTCTTGGCCCCTGATGGCTTCTTTGACTCATTTTTGATAACATTCATTCATTTATTCATTTATTCTGTCGGCAATAACTTGTTAATTTAATCCACCCATTCATTTATGCATCCATTCATTTTGATTGTATATATGTATATATATATATATATATATATTTAGTGTTTCCATTCATCCCTGTCACACAGTAGTTGAATAAATATCTTGATTTATAAGTTGCCAAGTCATCGTATCTGTGTATTCCTTTATATCACTGTATTCAGAATTCACCACTTTCAGATATAAAACTGATTCATTTAATTATTTTTCCTCCTTATCAAATAATTATTAATGAATTCATCAATGGAGGTGGTGTCCTTATTAACTTTACTTTATTATTAATTTCCAAGTGTAGTTACACTTGCTACATGTTTTTATAAATGTAATAATATGTAGTACATTTGTATAAATGTTAATATATATAGTACTTTTATATACATGTAATAATATACGATACATCCATATAAATGTAATAACATACAGCGTATTTATATAAATGCAATAATATAGAGTACATACATTTATATACTGCAAGAATTCCTTTTAAACAGATACGGATGCCCAAAGTGTTAAATACATAATAAAGACATAATGAAGTAAATCATAATTTGAATAAATACAGACAAAATATACAATCATAACATTGTGAGTAATAATGATAATAAACAATATATTTTAAAAACAATGTGATTGACTAATCAATTACCTGCCTGTGTTTGTCTCCGCTGACAGACAGAAGGTTCAAATCCACAAACCTGTTTTTAATTCACATTTTTAATCTGCACATCAGGAAATCTGAATGGGAAAGAAAGAAAATTCAATGAAATATCTATGAAATATCAACGTTTTCATGGTTGGACACCAGACGTATCCTTTAAAGCTCCGTCATCTCGCCTCCCTTTGCAAATATTTGTGTTCTAGTTAACTATTTTGCAACTACTTTGATAATCAATTAGTTGTTTTAAGTAATTTTTTAAGATGAAAATGCCAAAACTCACTTTCAAATATATATATTATAATACAAATGAATATTTTCTGGTTCTTTTAGTCCTCTATGACAGTAAACTGAATATCTGGGGGACTTTTGGAAACACTGATCAACATTTTTCAGCATTTTCTGACATTTTATGGACCAAACAACTAATTGATTAATTGAGAAAGTAATCAACAGATTAATTGATAACAGAAATAATGGTTAGTTGCACAAGGATCATGATTGTAGCTTGTTGATGTGTTTGTGTATGAGCTCTGAACCATCATGCTCCTCATGTTTGTGTAATAACAGGACAGATTTCGTTAACCTTTAACAGAAAACATCTCTGCAGAGTTGTTGCTGTTTTACTGATAAAAATATGAAACTATGCTGGTGGAGATCGCAACTTTAACTGAGGGAAATGCCATCGTGTCGCACTCTAAAGGTCTTTCTGAGGACAGGGTCGCTGTTGTCTTTTCAATTAGACTCATGTAATTGGATGTGCAGGACTGGAAGTTACAGTAGTAACTATGACAAACACACTGTACACGTGTTCACACATGACGCTGAGATGTGACATTCACACATTTGTGGTCTGATCTCACTGTAACTCTCCAGCACCTCGCTGCCAGTGAAGATAGCACTTTGTGCACCAGGGAGCTTCTTTGCTTCTTTTTTTGTTAAGGTGGCAGACATCATCTCAGGGCTGCTATGTCGAGGAGAAAGTAGCAGAGGAAGAACTTCACAAACACATCTTAGAACAGCTTCATTTTTTTAGTTTTTAATGAAATTCAAGTCCAGTGAATAATCTTAAACGGTTCCAAGGTGATAGGTAAACTGCCAAAGGTTAAAAAAAAAGTTAAGGTTACCAACAACTGAAAGAAAATGTACTTTTATTTCAGTTTTTCAGTTCAGGGATCAAGTGATGGGTTAACAGCTTGCAGCTTTTCTGCAGTAATGGACGTAAATTAAACCTTGACATTCGATGCAAACGTTTCAACTGGTGTCCAACTTTAGTTGATGACTTCCAAACTCTCTGTCTGTATAAAAGTCTGGAGGTAGAAGAGTGATGGTCTGGGGATCTTTTGCTGGATCCAGAGTTGGTGGCTGGCAGCATGGACTAGGGGTGTGCCCAAATACAAATACATTATTCGGCATAGCACAAATAAGTTGAGCTACTCCAAAGAGACTCTCCATAACCTGTTGTTCCTCTTCTCCTTTCCACAAATTTAGGTTGTAAAAAATTGGCAATAAATGAAAAGTACAAAGCAAGAATCACCTTTGAAGTTCTTCCCTACATGTTACACGCTGTGCTGTCTCTGTGTTATGGGTGTATAAATACGTAGACGTCTGTCTGCAATGAGTCGATGAATAAAGTTTTAGCTCAGTAGTCAGCGCAGTCGTCTATGATCTGGGAGACTCCAGTTTAAGACCTGATGTGGGGACCTCCTTCATAAGGTAGTTTATTCATGAACACTTATTGTAACACTTAAATTTTATAAAATTAAAAGTGTCATAAAAACAAAAACAGGACTTTTTATTCGAATACAAATACAAATACACATGCAAATACTGGGCTCTCTGCACATCCCTAGCTTGGACTTAAAGGATGACAACAGCATTCTGCAGAGCCATGCAGCACCTCTGGTCACTGATTCATCCTACGTTTAACTTCTACAACAGTGTTGAAACTTTCCAAAAATGTTTGATTTCTGTTGTAGGAAGAATGTGGGTTCACCGGTTATATGGCTACTTTAATGAGTTAAAAACTTGTTTGTACATTGAGACATTATATATATATATATATATTTCCAGGGATGGTTCAAGGTTTTGCACCCTGTGTTTTGAAGTTTAAGCTAAAATACACGTTGTTTCAGTTAAATATTAAACAAGAATAAAGTTGTGTCTCAGATCCAGATTATACACTAATTCTAAACAGGCTTTGAGTCTGTCATGTGTAGAGCTGCAACTAACGATTATTTTCATTATAAATTAATATGTCAATCATTTTCTTGATTAATTGATTACTTGTTTGGTCCTTTAATTGTCAGAAAATGGTGAAAAATGTGGATCAGTGTTCCCCAAAGTCCAAAACAACGTCTTCAAATGTCTTGTTTTGTCATAGAGACTAAAGAAACCAGAAAATATTCACATTTAAGAAGCTGGAATCAGAGAATTTGGATTTTTTCATCTTAAAAAATGACTCCAAACAATTCATTGATTAATAAAATCGACAAAAACTAATATTTAAGGAGCTGGAACCAATTTCGGACATTATTTATTTAAAAGATTACTCAGAATGAGTTGCTGATTAATTTTCTGTTGATGATTGACTAATTGATTCACTGACTAATCGTTGAAGCTTTAGTATGAAGTATATAGAATTAGTATGATGATAATAACACATCCATATAATGACTTTACTCACATTCCAGTTTTTATTTCAGTGATTATGAAGCAACATTTTACCAGGTCACATGATCCGTTCACCTCAGACGCACAACAACGGATGGATGACTGTATTTCAACAGTAAAAACAGCAACAATGTGAATTTAATAAAAGTCTTTTTCTTCTCTTCTTCTTCTTCAGATTCTTCTTTGTCGAAGATGAGCCCCTGCTCTGAAGCAGGGAAACCCTGTAACCCCTGTCTGGACGCGGCGAAGGCGTGCAACCTCAATGAGACGTGTAAACGTCTGCGCTCTGCCTACAACTCTATCTGCAGCAAGGCCACGCCCCCTCAGCCCGCTCTGGCCAATCAGGAGCCGTGTAGCCGGAAGAGGTGTCAGAAGGTTGGTGTTGTTTAGCAGGGCTGACGATTGATCAACTAATCGATTCATTGACTAATCGTTGCAGCTCTAACATTTAGTTTAATGTTGAATTCTAAAAGGTTAATTTGAATATGACCGGAAGCTGAGCTGTTTAAATGTCACAGTTATCTTTTAAATAAACCTTTAAATAAACCTTCAAGCTGCATTATGCAGTGTTCCACAAGAAGAAGAAGGAGGAAATATCAGTTAAATAATTCTGTCAGCTCAACAAAAACATCTGTGATTTAAGTCTCCTTCCACTCAAAAACATCTTCTTCTTCTTCTTCTTCCTTCAGCTGGATGTTTGTTCTTCTTCTCTGTGCAGAATGATGTATGTGCAGAGTTTGTTTTCACATTCATCTGCTGAAAGAAAGAAAGTTTCTCTGAGTTCACCTTAAATCTCAGTTTAAACACATATTTAAGACATAAAAATAATCTGCCAGGAATAATAATTTGTGTCTGATATGGTTTTTCTTCACTGTAAAGTTCATTCTCAGTGTTTCAAGTTTCCACATCACACTTGTTTCACCAGTTAGCTGTAGACTAACTGGTGAACATAGTGGAGCATTTAGCAGCTAAAGAGCCAGATATTTCCCTCAGGAGTTGGTGGAGAGTAAAAACTGGACTTACATTCAGAAACACGACTCCACATGAATGATAATGTTGCTCCGTAACTGCTGGATGTGGAAATAAACAACTGTTTGCTAACGAGTTCAACATATCAACTTAAAAGATGATGATATGTCAGATAATATGTTGATTAGTGAACAAAACATCAGTTAATCAGATGAGAATCAGAGAAACTTTCCTCCTTTAATAAATGAATGTGATCATTCAGCGGTAACGTAGAGCTGCAACCATTATTTTCATTATTGATGAATCTACAGATTATTTTCTCAATTAATCATTTAGTTCATAAAACATCAAGGAAACAGTTAAAAATGCCTCTTAAATATTAGAGAAACTATTTCTAGAGTTCAAGATGATGTCATCAAACGTCTTGTTTTGTCTGAAGCAACTGTCTGAAACCCCATAATATTTAATTTAATATGATGTAAGACAATGAAAAGCTGCCAATTCTCATGTTTGAGAAGCTGAACTGTCAAATTATTGAATTCATTTTGTGTCCATCGACTAATCGATGTAAAGAAGAAACCTGTAGCAGCGTTTCAGTAAAAGGAAGAACTAGAAGTTGCACTTTTCATTTATTTATGTATTATCAGGTTAAAAAATAAAGTATAAAGGGAATCTGCACACACTGGAAGCTCCGTACAGACAGTAGAAGTCATCATAAAAGCTTTCTAAGACGATGACGGTTAACTCTTTGTGTCTCAGGCTCTGCGTCAGTTTTTCGAGCGGGTATCATGGGAGCTGAGTTACCCTCTGCTGTTCTGCTCCTGCCCGGACCAGGCGTGTGCCGAGCGCCGCCGCCGCACCATCGTGCCCTCCTGCTCCCACCAAGAGAGGCACAAACCCAACTGCCTGGAGCTCCGACGCACCTGCCGCTCCGACGCTCTCTGCAGGTGAGACGTTTTTTTTGACCTTTTGTGACCCTGCTGCGGTTTCTACATGTTTTTATTCACAACAGCGGAAGACTTTCTGCTTTCGATGCAGCTTGTTTCACTTGATTATCAAGCGAGAGGAGGAACTAATCAGTGAAATCAGCTGCTCGAGTGTTTAATTGGAAAGAAATCTGGTAGACTCTTGGGTCAAAAATTGCACGTTTGATTGATAACTACTGGCTTTAAAGGTTAGAGAAGCTTGAAGTGGAGGAAGTGAATCACTAACTCTCCCTCCTCCCTCGCCGACTCCAGTCGAGGTGCCCTTGAGAGAGGAGCGGCGGCGGTGGCAGACGAAGCACATGCGTGATGGACTGACTTTCTCTGGATAAATAGAAGTAAAACACGGTGACGGAGGCAGGAAGGGAGTTCATTCTGAGGAGGCAGAGTTGAAGAAAGATGAGGGTCAAAACACATTACAAACAGCATTTAAATAAAGTAAGTTGGGTATGAAAAAAGGTAAAAAAAAATATAAAAGACAACCAATCATATACATCCAGACACATATCAGCCAATGGGGCATCTACAAAGATGCGTTGGATATATGGTCATGTGGCTTCAGGCCAATCTTTGTCCAAGAAGGGACATGGGTGACTCCATATTTGGTCCATTAACTAGAAAGGTGCAACTATGGAGGTGGTACTTGGGTTTTTTGTTCATCTAAAAATGTGCCTATTAGATATGGCATATATTAGAAACACTTTGATTAGGATAATGACAATAATAATAATAATAGTAGTGATAGTAAAGATTAAAGGCTTTATAAAGTACTGTGTATAGAGAGAGCAGAAAGATGCATAATACAACAATATAAATGGATAAAAAATATTAAAAAGTAAAAAAAAAAATATAAAAAACACTACAAATCCACATAAATGAGAGGTTGAGAGGCAGAGTTGAAGAACATGGCAGAAACTGTAGACGCAGAGAAGCAAAGAGTCTCAAGAGATAAGAGTAGTGACTCTTGAACTCGGTCAAATCTGAACAAACAGACGTGATAAACATCCTGTTAGACTGATTTGCCATAAATATGTCTGACGTCATGACAACAGATAAACGTCTGTAAAGTTAAACAAACAGGCTCCTCATGACTGCAGAACCAAAGAATCATCACATTTTTAGTTTTCTTCAGTGTTAAAGTAATAATTGTTTGCATGTTTTATTATTTGATTAATTATTATGTTGGTTATGCTTCAAATATTAATAGGGACCGAGCCCAAAAGGCAGAGGACTACTGTAATACAGGAGCGCCACCTATGTAACTAAAGTGGCTGCCACTGCCCGTAGGAATGTCGTAGAGAGATCAAACCAAAACTCAATTATTCGTCTCATCAAGACCTACAAATCATATGCTGACACCCCTGACCTAAATCCAACAGGAAGTCCGCAATTAGCCTTTCAAAATAAGACTTTGCCCCAATTTTGGCCCCCAAACAAACGCTATCTCAAACTTTAATAGATGACTTATGACACTGTGCTGAAAAAATGTTGTTAAAAACTTTGTAATAACTCGAACGGTTTGGATTTTATGAGCCCTGAAAGTTGCAGTGCCACATCACACCTTACAATGTAAAACAATGAGGAGGCATGAACTTTATGTCAAATAGAGGCTTGTGACATCTAAACTATAAGTCTGACCACTTTCAAACCTGTATCAATGGATTCGCCACAAAATTTCCTACTAAAATATGATTTTTAATGTAAGATTTGGCCAAAGTCATGGTATTTATGAGGAGATTTCACAAGAAGTGTACTCTAAAATCCTCCTCTCCAACTGCTCCTGGTGATGTCACTCCCTCAGTGCTGTGAAACATTCCGCAATACACACTCATTATAAAATCACAGGAGGAGCAAGAAAAGACTTTAAAACTCACACTCTAATATCTCAAAAACAGTAAAAGATAGAAAACACATGTAAATTCAAGATTTGTAGGTCAAAGTCTCGTGACTCATTTAAAGTTCAAATGAAGTTTGTATCTAAAACTATGTGGAAGCAGTAAATGTTCAAAAAGGTGTGGGTTCGCTCACACTCTCCATTCAAATATATGAGTATTTTTCTGTGTCCAGCTGCAGTTACTTATTGTCTCTACACACCTGACAGTACACATGTCAATCAAACTTCCAAAATAAAAGCACACCACACTTGAAAGAAATATCCCTCATTTTTAAAAAGCAAAATGATCTGATCCCAACGGGCCAGAGTGCAAGGTCCCGACCAACGCTGCTTACAGCTTTAATTTGATTAATTATTATGTTGGTTATGCTTCAAATATTATTATTATTTAGTATATTTTGTTGTAGCCAAACAGATATATATGAAGAGTGAGTATAAAAGTTAGAAGAAAACTATTTAATGCAGAAAATGATGCAGATGAGATGATTTTAACGATATTTTTGTGACATAAATAGACACAGATAGTAGCTTTGCTTCAGCCTCTGGGTCACATCGGATCATTCAGTCAGTAGTTGGTGTGATGATGTTTATTCTGCTGCACACTTGCAGGATTTTCAGCCGTCATGGCCGAGGCCGAGGTCACAGAAGTTACTCCGGTTTTCTCTTCTGCTGAAGTGTGAATGTCTCCGAAAATTAGAAAGCTAAAAGTGTTTTTTTTTTTTTTTTTTCTCTGACAGCGTTTGGTAGTTTAAGAGAACAGTGAGCGTGTGTTTATGTCTGTAACAGCTCAGAGGTTTGATTTAATTGATTTCTCTGAAAACTGTGAGATATTCATCAGTGCATGCTTCTGTGTGAGTGTGTGGGTGTTGCAGGTCACTTTCTTTTCTTCTACGATGTCTCATCTGAGTAGTGTGAAGTGTGTAAGCATGTGTCAGACTGCTCATTATGTCTGTAAATCTATCTTTAAGGGCAAATATAAACACTTTAAGTTAAACATTAAAGAGATATTTGATTATAGACAAATGAGATTAAGGATAAATTCATACAACTTGTGTTTAATTTTTTATAGTTCTGACCATCATTTCTATCAGTAATAATAACCGGTGTTATGTTGTTCAGCTTTTATTTTTCGCTATTCAAAGTTTGTATTCTAATAGACTGAAGTGTGTTTCTGCAGTTTACAGCAGCTGCTGTTCAGCTCGTCCTCACAAGAAAATCAACAGTATGAAATTCAGGCCAGAAAAAACAACCTATAGTTATATTTCCGCCATCTAGCGGCCGCAGCGATTATGATGCAGTTCAGATTATTCCTTATTAGGAGGAGGCGGTTTGGTGGTTTGCTAGATAGATGAACTTTGCTGCAGGAGACAACTGTCCACTTCCTGTTTCCAACTGCAAGTCACTACAGTTTTTTGTCGTAGTTTTTACTGTTGCCATGACAATCATTTTAACCCAAATTACAATCTTTCCTCAATCAAGTGGCGCCTAAACTGAAGCAGACAAAACCCGTTGAGTTTGAGTTTGCCATAGATGGGTCAACATTGGATTTAGCTGAAAGCTCAGTGTGTCACTATACAAACACCAAATGGTACCTTGTGTGTCTGCATGAAACACCAGAGATGTGTGACGAAGCGTCAGTATTTGATGATCTAGGATGAGGACGTGTTGGTCATTTTGGGAATCATTGGAAATATGCTTATTCTGTTGTTTTGGTGAAGCCACACGACAAACTGCAGAGAAAGGTTCTGTTTCAAAGCTGGATTTTTACTTATTTGCAGAGTTTCACATGTTAATGAGCTTTTTAATGAGGATTTTTTTACTGTTGAACAGAATCTGAAAGTTCCAGTTTGACTTCGGCTCTCCCAGTATCCCAGTAACGCTCTGTTACTCTGACAGTCGACTTGTGGTCTTATCAGTAGTTTGATGGAGGGTTGATATCAGTTTGGTTTCTGTGTGTTCAGGGGACAGACTGGTCCACTGAGTGCTAGCTTGATGCTAGCTTGATGCTAGTTTGATGCTAGCTTGGGGCTGGAGGTGTGGAGACGCAGTTAGCCGCCAGAGGAGAAACGTGACTCCAAACTTTTTTCTCGCCTCTGTTGTGACTATTTGCATAAAACTGGACCAAACAGCTGATGTGTCAGTTGGTTTTTGACTCGTTGTTTCCTTTTTCCTTTAACTTGGTCCTCACATCTCTTCACCTTTCACTTCACATTCTCCTCTCTCCTCTAAACACACTGTTTTTGATCAGAGTTCATACTGCATACACTCCGGTTATTGGACATATTGGCATACAGACCTGAGAACCACATCTCTACACTGAACACTGTCAGTCCATAAAGACATAACGTGAGAGCACATTCTCTGATTCCCTTCGAGCAGAGTTAAGGTCAAGATTTGTTTCCAGGTGCTTTTTTGAAAACAAGTCACCAAATCCAGTGAGTGTGAAGGAGTTTTCATACATGTGTCATATATGAAAATGCTCCTCAGGCGAGCAGACAGCGAAGGACAGACAGCTGTCTTCTTCCCCGTCGAGCCCACCTGGCTTAATGATTGTTGCCATAGAGACAGCGCTAAAGTAAACAATGCTATAGTGATGTGTTGTGTTGTGAGTAGGGACAAGGTCGCCTGGGCGCTGCTGCCTGAATAACTGAGAGTGGTTCAAGTCTTTTCCTTCAGATTTGCTGCGACTTTGAATTGTAACCGCTGCCTCTCCGGTCGATCAAGTTTCTGTTTGTCAATAAATCTTTTTCCAGTAAACATCCATATCTCCTGGAGCTTCTGAATCGACAAAGATCAACATTTCTATAACAGCAACAAAGTCGCCTCCATCACCCTCCACGTGTGTGTTTTTCTGTGGCAGATTGTTGTATTGTTGTAAAACGTCGTCCTCCACATCGGGCTCAGGCCCCTCACGCTGCCTGAACATGCTCGGATAAACTCGTAAACACAAACACGTGTAAACAACAAACCTCGGCTGTCTGTCAGCTGTTTTTTTGGCCTCAGACAACAAAGAGTCGGAGGGAGGAGAGACGGTGAACTGAAGCCTGTTCGAGGCTGATCTCCTGTAAAGATGATCCCCTCCCACCCCTCCCACCCCCGGCCTGTCTGAGGCTGAGCTGCCTGCTGCTTTACTGTGATGTTGAAAACACACATGCATACAGTATATATCTACAGTATATATCTAATAACCGAATTTTTCCAGAGTTTTTTTGTTCCCACACATGCAAAAGTCTTTTTTCTCATCTGTTAAAAGATGCTGATCAGCACAGTTTACAGCACATGCAGAGGAGGAACACCCAGAGACCAGATGCATAAAACTCTGTAGATTCATGATCATAACAGAGCCAGAAACATGCAGATACATCGTTTTCGTCTGATTTATAAAAAGCCGTGAGTACGCATGGTTCTGTTTTATAAATCTCAGTCATTGAGGAACTGGGCACACATGCACGAGGCCTCATTTAAACTCCCATAATTAGCTGTAAATGGATGACGACGCGCTCTGAACCAGCTGTTTTCATATCAATATGATGCGTGATCCACCAGTCTGTACAGCTGTTAATGAAACAAACGGGAAAGAAGAAGAAGAAGAAGAAGTGTTGTGTTGCACCAGCAAAGTTCTCCAACAGCCAGAACAGCTGTCATTATGCACAGCCGTGTGGCTCTTAAACCGTCATAATTCATATCATCAATTCATCACATGAAGCTGTTAACCATCATCAGCAGCCATATCTCAGAAATGTAATCAATGATTAGTTTGTAGCTCATAACCAAACCGGCTTTACAAGGTGTCACAACTGGATAAAATAACAAGGATATTAACAGTAAAAAAAAAGCAATTAATCAATATTACATATATAAATGTGCCCTTGATTGGCATTTTAAAGATCACTGTCTAAAAGCATAACCAAATAATGTTTTACTAAAAGAGCTTATATATTTCATCTCCACTTCATCACATCGCCCTCAGATCACTTTACAGAAACATGAGTACGCTGGTCTGAAGTCAGCGTGAGGTCTTCACATTCTCACTGCACAGTCTGTGTTCATAAATACCAGTTTATGTGCGGGAGATGGCGTCCGCAGGGTTTCTGTGTTTTATGCTTTGTTGTTATTGTTAAAACCCCGCTGATGTCCAGGAACGAGAGAAGCAACACACCGCCGATGAAGTCAGGCAAGTTCTGCCGTTTATTGTTTGGTGGGCCGACAATAACAAAAGTTACAAAAGCAAAAGCTTTCTGCTCGATAGTTGAACGAGAGTAACCATCAGACAATGGAGTCAAGTGAAGCGAGGAACAAAGGGGAAGTGCCGCGGGTGGCGCCAAATCATGAAACAAACAAAACAAAACACACTCCCTAATCCAACTGATCCCCACTGGTTCACTACAGCAGGAAGCAACTGAAACAAACAAAATAAAACCCTAACTGGCTGCCCCTGACCTTACCTGTCAAAATAAAACACACGTTAGCAGCCACCCATAAGGCCTGGTGTTCAACTAGAGAGTCAAATTACCTGCGTGTGGCGCCGAAACAAAGGATGTATAAAAACAAAGAAAAACAAAGTAAGCCTAGTGTCCAGATCCCGAAACCACAAAACTAAAGTTTCAGTCAAGTTCACAGTATTTCACCAAAAGACCTCACAGCTAACTATCACACAAGTTATAACAGGGAGACGCAGACTGCTCTTGCGTGATGGATCAGGCAGGCTGGTGATTGGTGGCTGAGACCTGTGACGAAAAGATGAAGGACCAGCCAAGGACGACTGGGAAGACTGGGGCACCAACGCAGGTGGGCTGATGACAGAGCTGACAGAAGAAAAGACTGAACCACATATAAAGAGATGTTACCCGAACTGTAACATTTATGCATCAGGCTCCTGGAGTCACCACAGTCCTTTAAACTGCAGCAGGTCAACATGTAGTGAAACTATTCAGACACAGTTAAGCAGCAAAAACAAAGAAAACTGTAATTATATAACATTTCAATGTGCTTCAGCTCTGTTACAAAAGTCAAACACTTCACTTCACCCAGAAGTGTGTCGACCTTCACTTTGTGTACAGTGATGTGTGTGTCTCAGCACAAAGAGCTGCCTTCAGATAATTCAGAAGATTTAACACACATGCATTGTTACAGCTGGATAAAAACATGGCCGGCTCCTTGTCTGAGCTTTTATGTTTAAGCTGTGTTCAGTATGTGACGCAGCTTATGTCGCTTTTTGTTTCTCACTCTGAGTGGGTGTCTGTTTGCGCGAGCATGTGTGACTTACAGAACAGAAGAGAATAGCATGGATAAATCAATATCTGTAACTGGGAATGAGACTGCACACAGAAGAGCCCACCGACCACCGGCTGAAAAAAATCCTAACGAGCTCTCTGTCCCGGCTCCTCACACACACCCACGCTATTTACCTCCCCAACCTCAGTTAGACAACAACACATTCTCTGGCAGGTAACTGCTTCACCCCGGTATCATGCATGGAACATGAATCATGTTCGATTGCCTGTAAAAGGAATCCAAAGTAGAGCCGTTCTTTTCGTTTTAGCCTCCATTAACCTCAGATGGAGACCAGAGAGCTGCATAATCACAGGAATCCCGCAGGTCCTTCGGGTCTTGACAGCCTCAGAGGGTGTCTTGTCCCCCACTGTGGATGGGAGCAGGAAAGAGGAGGTGACTGCTCGGGGACTGCTCTGATTGACAGAAGGCATAATTAAATATGGTCTTTGCCGGGAGTAATGCATGAGAAGCCTACAGAGATCTCTAAAAGGTTTTGGACTAGGGCTCTTTTTTTTAAAAAAAAAAATCTATTTGCATTTCAAATAAGAGTGCAATTACACCTACAGTTAATTTTCAACTAGCACCATAGAGAAAATGTTCACTTTGTAGTTTGAGAAAGTTCACACTCTGAAACTACAAGGGAATTAGAGATTATAATTAAAACATGATCTGTATGACTGCACTTTGCTCTACAGTCTCTTGTGTTCATGACAGAAAACAGAGAGAAATAGAAGGCTATCACATGTTAGCATCCATCTACATTTACCACTTTGAGGCAGTCGGTTTTGAAGAAAGTCAAACATCTAGCAGCTAAAGAGACAGGTATTTTCCCCAAGAGACCAAACCAGAGCTAAAAGGAGAGTATATATCGGACTGACATGTTGCTCTGTGTCTGCTGGATGTGGATGTTTGCTAACATGTTAGCCATAACTACTTCATAAACTGAAAATATGGCAGATATTGTGATTACAATTTGTTTTGCTGCCTCCATTTGGCCAAAAAAATCAGATAATGCAGCTTTAACCAAGTAAAGTAGTTGCATAAACTTTCACGACAGAGATGTTAGGAAAAACTCACATGAATGATTTTTGTGACATAAGCTGTTTTTAAAGCACCGACAAACAATCTACATATTTGCATGTAAACTGAAAATATAAAGGACCAACATTAGATCCCTGAGGAACCCCACAAGTCATTTTTTAAAGTCAAACTAATGATCATTTTGCTCTGTGTCTGCTAGATGTTTGCTAACATGCTAGCAACAGCTACTTTATAATCTGATATGTTGTGTTTACAGAGTGTCCTGTTCCCCCCCCAGTGCAGCTTTAACCAAGTAGTTTTAGTTGCCTAAACTTAACCAAACTTTTACCATAGAAGTGTCAAATCAGAAAAAGCTCATATGAATCATTTTTGTGACATTCGAGTTGACAAACAACCTACATATCAGAATGTAAATTGAAAATATAAAGGACCACAACTAGAACCCTGAGGAACGCCACAAGTCATTACTGACATGATGTGATTATGTTGCTCTGTGTCTGCTGGAGGTTTGCTTACGTGTTAGTCATAGCTACTTTATAGGCTGTTTGTTCTCTGATGTGCATCGCGAATAAACATCTGCTTAGAGAGTTGTTCCCCATTACAGCAGAACTTGCCTGAGAATCATTACGTTTTTAAGTTTTCTTCAGTATCACAGTAATCCAGTGATGGTTGTCTGTACATCCAGGAGCTGCTAACAGCTGATTTAGCAGACTTTTAATGGAGACAAATTTGCCAAAATGTAAACCAATACAGTACAGCTGTAGCTCACAGCTAACTCACTGAATCCATGGCACAATAATACTCCCTGTTTACATCCCCCAGAGCATTATGGGAACTGTAGTTCCAAAACTGAGAGCTTGATTATCCCCCAAATTGAATTAAGAAAGGAACAAAGAATGATAGCAGGAGAGACAAATTCCATTAGTACAGCCCACACATTTCTTGGATTGTTTTATTTTGTGCATTTTTGTCCCAAGAGTTCACGGAGCTACAGGACAGTGACAGATGGTGAAAGAATTTTTGCTGATTACTTTGAGTGTATTTCTGCTGCCTCCTTCTTTAATTACCAGACAGAGATGCCCCCCCTGCTGCTGATGGATGTACAGAAACCACTTCTGCTGGAATGAAAATTGTTGCTCACAATGTGCTGAGAGACAGCAATGTGTTAGCAACACAGCGTGTGAGAGAATATGATGTTACTTTTGACCCATAATTGTGACAATCCCCAGTCGGGTTATTTTTTTTTTAGTGGTTTGAGAACAAAATGTCCTTGAATACCAACATAAATATGTAAAATCAACAAGAATTCACTGTCAATCTTATCGTTAAAACAGCAGCACAGAAGGTTGAAATTCCCTGATAAGAGACGTCAGTGGATGTTTAGTGAGAGTCGGTCTTGCGTGTCTAATGGCAGCTGTTCACAAACTGCGGTTTTAAGGTTTCAATTGGGTGTTAAAAGAGTCTGCTGTAAGACGGAGCAATATTGCACAAAAGTGTAAAATGTCTACATCAATAAAATCAAGTTCTTACAGCGTTCACAGAATTTTCAGTCAAAAGAAACACAGATTAGTGACTTTATGCATTTCATTTTAGCATAATCATGACCATGACATCGTCTGACAAAATGGACAAAAAACACAGGTTAATGAATGAATAAAAAGCATCTAAATCAGATGCAGATGTGATTTAAACATGGTTGTAAAACACAAAAATGTCAGCAAAACAACTTATTACAAATGTGTCTGCTGAAGAACATTTGGAGCGGCGACCCAGCCAGATCCTGTGGACGAGAGGCGTCGACACTTAGTGCCACTCCACCCACTCCAGAAAACATATACTTTTATGATTGGGGTGAAGTGACCCTTTAAGACCTTCAACAGTGTCAGACAAAGAAGGTAACTTCTAATAGACCCGTTGGAGGTTTAGTATCTATCCGGACACATCTGGCAGACATGAAGATTTATGAGTATCAGATTCCTTATGACCCCCATCAGACTGAGAACACCGCCACTAATGACAGTGGTATGTATGCAAACACGCACGCCCCTGCACCGAGGCGTGCAGCACTAAACTGCTTTTCCCAACCCGGCAGCAGCAGCTGAGCGGTGTTTTAAGGCGAGGAAGCCAATCTAGCAACTGCATCGCTCCATTACACGGTCAGTGAGGTGAGGTGGTGGCGTGATGGAAATAGCTGCCTCTTTTCTGGAGGTCACAGAGGACGCCGGCGACGCAACAGGCCCCCTCACTGACTCTCTCATGTGTGCCTCTGTGTGTGTGTGTGTGTGTGTGTGTGTGTGTGTGAGTCTACACAAAAGCTTTCTCTGATTCATCTCATCTCTCCGTGCTCGTCTGAATGTGGCCCGGCTGGTTAACAGGAAGTGAGCGATGATGAGGAGCGAGGGATGAGTCGTCTGTGAGGAGAAATAAGGCGAGCGAACCCAGAAGAGAGAGAGAGAGAGAGAGAGAGAGCAGAAAGCAATATAGCCGGAGACGTGACCGCGAGGGCGATCCCTCCTGACGCTGATCGAGAGCAGCACCCAGCAGCTCATGAGCTATGCAAATATGTAAATATTCAAATGAGCAGTCCCACTCAGGGACTGTTAATTAAAGAGAACATCAAGACAAAACAAAGCAGCTAATCACCAAACAACACACAAACACACAAATGAACGGAGAGAATGAGAAGCACATGTGCAGCAAGGTCAGAGACATGTGAACAAATACCTTCAGCGGAGGTGTGACGGTATTATTTTTCATATTATTTAAAGCACAATGACTCAATAAATCAAAAGCGGAGCTCCGCAGCAGCCTGCGAGCTGCTGCTGCTGATGTTCCAATTCACAACAAAGACAAACTCTCTCTGCGCCGTATTTGAACAACATAATTAGATCTGAACCCCAGAGACAAATTATCCCCACAGATACAAGTCAGGATGCAGAAACTGCTGTTTAGATTTTAGCTGCTGCTTCAACACAAATCTGCTCTCGATGTTTTGTTTACTTTCTGAACTTTTAACTGCCTTAAAATAGATGTTTCATGATGTCACACGCTCAGAGAAAGATCATGGTTTCGGTTAAACCTGCATTAACGGATGTTTTGTTCACTAGTTTTCAGCAGAAATAAGCAGTGAAAACACACATCTGACACATCATCATCTTTTAAGTTGATATGTTGAACTTGTTAGCAAACAGTTGCAACATTATCATTCATGTGGAGTCGTGTTTCTGTCCACCTGGTGAATGTAAGTCCAATATTCACTCTCTTTTAGCTCTGTTTTTGTTCTCCACCAACTCCTGAGGGAAATATCTGGCTCTTTAGCTGCTAAATGCTCCACTATGTTCACCAGCTAGTCTACAGCTAACTGTGTCTGTTTGGTTTGGTGCTGAGCAGGTAGTGTACAGCGGCTTTTTACAGCTTTTTCTCTCTGAAAACAACACTATGAGAGCGCTGAGAGTGAACCAGAACAGTAAAAGTTGCAGCCGGACAGATGAACAACGAGCTGAAACTCACTATAAAGCTCCGTAAAGCCGAGAGGAGCTGCAGAGTCTCTGATAATTCTCTGACAGCTCAGACATTATTATAAAATATATACATTATAAGTTAAGATAAGAAGTGAGAGAACTATCATGGTTACAATAATAAGCATGTAGGTAAAGTTAGGGGATAATAGTGGTTGAAATATTGACATAATTATGAGCACTAATAACTCGTGTTAAGTGTATTAAATGTTGATGGGATAAACTCGTCTTTTAAAGGTTAGAGAAACATGTAATGATGCGTTTAAGGGTTCAGGGATGATTGACTTATTCATGATAATTAAATAACATCCAGTGGATCTCTGAGGAGTTTGTTAAACCGTGATTGACAGGTCAGGGTCACAGAATGAAGAGACGCTATTAGACGGCATATGTGGTCTGAATGTGTGTTTGTGAGTATTTACATTGGAGATAATTGTGTTGTGTGTGTGTGTGTGTGTGTGTGTGTGTGTGTGTGCGTAGGAGAAGGTGAAGAATATTAAAATCTAATTACAGCGAGGCTGAGTGAGTCCAAATGGCCTTATTACTGACTGGCAGGCGCACACACACACACGCACACACACACACACACACACACACACACTGACTATAGGCAGAACTGGGAGCATCACAGTTGCATCGATGACCAGTTCACACATGGAGACGTCATGAGAGCAAATAGCTCGCTGCTGGAGAAGATTTAATACATGTTTGCATTAGTGCCGGCAAGAAAAGAACAAGAAAATCTTATGTACTGATTCTTTTTTTTTTAGATCTGTGTCGACACTCATATGTACAGCTTCAGGAAATAGCCACAGCCGCAAGTCCAACACTAACAAAAGCTCTCACCTTCTCAGCTTTTATGAATGACCAAACTGGCTGCCAGCAATCAAAACAGAAGCACATTGAGCCACATTTTCACGATACGCTTTTTAGATCTCGGTCGTTTTTAATTATATATTTTATCCGGATGAAGGATTTTAGTCATCAGACGTCTTGATCTGAAGTTATCAGAGAAACAAACTCAGCAGATGTTAGCGGCGGCTCAGCTAGCAGCCTCTCCGGACGTCCTGTGACCACTGAATAGTCTCGATTATTCAGTGTTTTAATCACTGTGTCTGTTTGTTTTGGAGACTCTGCAGATCATTCAGCTCCCAGTAAAAACCTCCAACACTGAAGGAATCCTAACAGGGAGCAGCTGGTAGTTTAACAATGAAAACAACAACTCCCATGATCCCGCGCTTCTTCACATCATCATCAAACTCCGTCTTTTGTTATTGAATGAGTTTGAATGAGTTTACAGTTGGATAACATGCTGTCAGTAACTGAGTCTCACTGTCAGCTTAGTAGAAAGTCTGATGATGATGATGATGTCATAGTACAGTCAGGTACAGGTGTGATGAAGCTTAAGTAT
Source organism: Thunnus maccoyii (assembly GCF_910596095.1). Lineage (NCBI taxonomy): Eukaryota > Metazoa > Chordata > Actinopteri > Scombriformes > Scombridae > Thunnus > Thunnus maccoyii. The sequence goes on along the minus strand of NC_056551.1, from coordinate 27,884,421 downwards.
CTAAGTCCAAACTTGGTGAAGTCTAATGATGATCACAGGGAAACCTTGTTGTTCAGCACAGCAGTCAGATTTCCATCCAAATGTAACGCAAATTTGAAATAAATTTCCAGAATGTCAGCAAAAGAAAATGTAGTGAATGTTTGTTTCCATCGGCTGCTGTTGTGTAAATATCAGCAGATAAACTCAAACCGTCGCAGAAGAAGAAGAAACAACGAGACGACGTCATTAAAAGAGCGACAGTAAACTCAAACTCTTTCATTTAAGGAAGGAGGGAGAGAAGCATAATAACAATAATAATAATAATAATAATAATAATAATAATAGAGATGACTGATGATATGACCAGTAATAATAATAATAATATAGGCAGGACGCCACCATCCCCGCGGCCCACAGTTCACATCCTGGAGTTTCCTGTGAGATGAGAAAGAAGCCGAGTTAATAACATGCATTAACGGTGGCGGAGGAGAAGAGAGGAGCTCAGTGCATCATGGGAAATCCCCCACCCCCCCCCACCCCCCACCCTCCCGGCAGTCTAGACTCATATAACCATGTGGAAAAGATGATGGAAATATGACATTTCTGTCAGTTTCATGTGTTGATGTGAGGAAGGTTACAGTCTCCTCATCATCGCTCCACACAGATCTGATGTCTTCAGGTCTTCAGTCACATGATTCATGATGTCATCGTTTAAACACTCAGTCTGTTTAATTGATACACCAACAGCAACAGGAAACACTCGAATTTCCTACATTTAGGACAGGTCTTGAACACAACGGCTAAACTGCTGTTTAAAAGCTTTTAATGTATTTTAATTGCTGCCATGTTGTTGAGCTTTAAACCTCAGTTTAACTTAATAATGTTTATTTGTCATGTTGTCAGCTGACTGATTATGAATATCTGCACACTTAAAGAGTTTTCAAAGTTGTGACAGATGTTAACATAAAAGCTCGTATTAGCAGTGATGATAAAAAACAAGACACTTTACTTGATCTTTCGACGGTGCACTTTAATGGTGTGAGAAGTGAGCCGGCGGTACCAGACTACTACAACACTGTGACAAATGAAGGTCAGAAAGAGAACGATGGCGGAGCGAGAGAGAGAGAGAGAGAGAGAGAGAGACAGCAGGAAGAAGAAGAAGAGAAGCGAGCGCAGATAGCTGAGTGCTTCAATCTGCTGCCTCTGAAACCACTTGATCAAATCCTGCCTGAGCTTTCTCATTTCCCCACCGGCCTCGTTAAAGATTCATCTAAACTAATCATCAACCCAGAGAGAGAGAGACAGAGAGAGAGAGAGAGGATGTACTGTAAGATGTTTCCTCTGAATTCAATCCCAGACTCTGGTAATAAGTGGACCTTCGGACCAACATGAAAAAAATAAACATATTTAAATAAGACATGACTGAAGGCTCTGAGGGAAGGTTGTTCTACTGAAGCAGACACAGAGAGGACATTAATGCTGCAGATAATGCTTGCATATGATAGCTGCAGGGACTATTTATTACATCTACAGGGACAAAACTACAATAACCATCTTCTAAACTACATTTTAATGCATTCAAACGACTGAAAAAACAGATTTATTCTTTTACCTCTGAAGGTTTCCAGCCTGGCAGATTTGTTTTGTTTTTATTTATCCAACCTTTCTCTTGAGATTTCTGTCTCGCAGCTCTGGACAAATTATATTTATACTACCAGCTCAGGCCCACATATGACCCTGATTAAACACCGGGGCTCTAGAGGGTTAATTGGTTCGAGTCGGCAGATACGGAGATGATTCCAGTCAAAGAAGAAGAAGAGGATCTTAGGAGGTTTATTGTAGACTTGTGCTGCAGATATGCATACATGAAGATAGGACACTTATTAGGTTGTGTGTGGTCTACAAGAGAGAAATAACAATATATATAGAAGAATAAGATAAATGTGAGTTAACTGTGCTGTAACCCTTTAAATCCACATCAAAGGCAAATATAAGTTTTAGCAAATTAAGCAGATGATTCATAAATGTAGGAAACCCTTGATGGCAGCAATCAAATGACTAAACATATTTAAAGACACCACAACTGTAGCTTGATAAGCTAACACGAATTAGCAAACATGCAGTTCCCTCCACAAACAAGCATGAGAGCATGAAAACAACACATATTCTGCTCATTTATACACAAAAATGGGAAAACTCTGCCTGTTCTGCTCTGAGCTGACACACCAGATGGTTTGTTACACAAAGAAACTGTTTGGAAAAAGGGAAAAGCACTTTCAAATAATACTTGGCAGGTGATTGGACGAACCATCTGTCTGTCATCGTCTTACCTGGCGAGGCAGCTGGATTCGTGACACTGATCGGTCTGCTGAACCACCGGTGGTTCAGGTGCATAACTTGAAGCCTGACATGATGGAGTTTCTCGCATGATGTCGTGATCTCACACATCCAGCCGCCTCGCCAGGTAACCTCTGTCCTGCTGTGCTTGCTGACGCCGCCTGCGATGACGTCAGCGTTCGTTAACCCGCTCCTTAACACCGGGCCCGTGAGACTGTAGATAACTGACATGTTCATTAGAAACCTCATTTTTTCCTCAGTTTAAGAGTAAAAAATTAATTTTCTTGCAAGGCTGCAGCATAAAAATCGTCTCTTTATTTCACATTTATTGAGCTGCACTTAAAGACAGTCTGTGTCAGGAACTAAACCTGCATCATCATCATCATCGAATGCTTCATCTTCTCAAACATGAGAATCAGTTGCTTTTCTTTGGCTTTTAAATATTTTTGATGATGTCAGTTTGAAATACTGTAGTTCAACTGGCTGCTGTTTTATACACCAAATGATTAATCGAGAAAATGATCTGTAGGTTCATTAATAATGAGAATAATTATGTGCTGCAGCTTCTTCACTGTGCAGAATGATGTATGTTCACGAGCTGCAGAGTCACTGCGACTCGAGCCTCCAACAACACGTCACACGCTGATGGTGAAAACACTTTTATTATTAAAAAAATATCAATTTCAGCTTTTTTAAGGGACTCAGTTGTAAACTTCGAGGGCTTAAAGATGCTTTAAAATCTCAGTCCTGCATCTGAAAACTCTCCTCGTGTTTCTTGGAAAATAAATATCTGCCAAAACACGAATCCACAGCGGTCGACTCTTCAACCATCTGAGTCACACTGAGTCTCTCTCTCACACTGCAATCTGCCCTGACAAGCCAAGGGTGAAGGTGTCACCGAGTGTGAGTTTTAGTGTGAGAGTGTGTGTGTGTGTGTGTTTTAGTGTGTGTGTATGTGTGTCACAGAGAGAAACAAAGTGCGAGAGAGAGAGAGAGAGAGACTGTGTGTGTTTGTCTGTGTGGATTACGGTCGTGTCTTTTGTCTCGAGTTGACATCGTTGGCAGGATTATTCAAGCAGGCCAACACCCAACTCCACACACACACACACACACACACACACACATACACACACACACACACACACACACATACACACATGCACTGACCTCTGTGTGAAAGTCAAATGCGCGAGCACTCAGGCTTGTCAAACTATATCACTCTCTGCAGCTGACAGACAAGCAAACACGCTAATGTGTGAGCGAGCTGCAAGTGTATCAGGCTCTCACACACTCACACACACACACACACACTCACACACACACACACACACACACACAGGTGGTCTATCACGCCATCTCACAGAGCGACACGTTTCTGTCGCCCCGCCGTTCGGACCATACGACATCTTTCTCCTCACTTCCCCTCATTTTTTTTTTTTTTTTTTGGTCTTTCTGTCCCTCAAACAGCTACATCCATCAAGAACCGTGTAAGAGAAAACGAAGCAGCAGCAGCAGCAGCAGAGAGGATCAGGACTTAAAGAGGAGAGTGAGGGAGAACAAAGAAAGAAAGAAAGAAAGAAAGAAAGAGAAGCGAGGAGACAGCACGGTGAAACACAAAACTAGGACAGGCAGTAGATTAAGCTGAGCAGCTGTACAGTTATTGCTTGTGACAGTTCCGCGTGCATTAACATATGCATGATGTAGTGGATACAGCAGGACACGTGTGCTGGAAATGCAGAGATAATCTCCCAAACTGCTGCATGAATCAGCCTTTTTATTTGCACGAGGATTTCAGCTCTCAGGAGAGTTTTTCTCTTTAAATAAACGGGTTCACGATGTTTCAAGTGTGTCTGAAAACAACAGTCGGGAGCCTGAATGAGCAGTGAAACATGTTTTTTTCTTGCTGTAATCATTCCTCCTGTTCATACTGAAGATCCTTTCATAATGCACTTACGATGGAAGTGATGGGAGACAGTCCTCCTTCTGTGCAGAAATGTATTTTAAAGGTTTATCTGAAGCTAATATGAAGCTTCAAATGAGTCAGCTTTCAGTCTTTTTAGAGCCTATGTCCATCTTTTTGTTACTATACTTCTACCGCAGCTAGAAAATAATCAAAAATAACATATAACATAAAAGAGATGGCATATAAATGAAGCTTTTAGCAGGATAATCACATGAATAATTAATGTTTAACGTGTATGAAATCAATGCGACCTGCCAGAGATAAATATTTGGTCTAAAATAAATCCTTCTCACTGCTGACGGGTTTTGTGTTTTTGTCGTGTCGCCGTAGGTCTCGTCTCGCTGATTTCCACATGAACTGTCAGGTGACGTCTCACACCGTCACCGGCTGCCCTCATGACAACTACCACGGCTGCCTCATGTCCTACGTCGGCCTCATCGGTAAGTTTGATGATCGTAGAGTCACATATTTATAACATGTTGTACAAGTGCTAATCCTCATTATTCATTCATCTCTTGTCACCTGATCAATATCTAGCAAAAAAAAAAGAAATGTATTTTAACGACTCATCTTGAACTCAGGAGTAGCTACACACTAAACATCCCCGGATTCAAATATCTACCCAGTTTGGGTCAGTATAGCACCAGTACAACACTGGTTTAACAACAGCAGTCTGTTATTCTGACCCAGTGTTACACACAACAAGCTTTAGCTAAAAAACTGTCAACTGTTCATATGACATTCAAAAGATACACAAGTTATTAACAATCAGTAGCAAAGTCTGTCACGTGAGTTTAGAAAGAGAAGATTAGAACAAGCTTTAGTTTGGGGAAATAAAATAAAAGATAACACGTAAATTGTTGCTGCTATATTTTAACCCAGTGTGCATCAGAGGGATCTTAGTAGGAGGTGTGTTTGTGTGTGTTTGGATTTCAGCTGGAAAAAGAGCAGCTGTGAAGAGATGTGTTATCTATATATCAATGTATATGTGACAAGCTTCAGGAGCAGCAGCCAGAATCCATCACAGATTCATCATTTAACATCATCAGACTCATCAGCAAGATGAAAATCGATGCAGCAGAACCAGAGATATCATCGTCTTTATTCCTCACATTCTTCTTCCTTGTCAAAACTTGGTGCCTACATTACCCACAATGCACCTGGAGATTGTGGCATGTGATGCTAGTAGCGGCTAATGTCTGCTAACCTCACTTCTTTCTAATGCTACACAACCTCCACATGTTTTTACTCTTCAAACTTGTCGCCTTCTGCTGCAATAATTTACAAGTCGGAAGTTGATAGTTCAGAGTCGGTATTCCCGACTTCCAATCTAAATGCGTCTCAGTGCATCTGCTCAGGAAAAGTATGTATGGAAAGTGTCTGAACATCAGCAGCATCTACTGAAGACGAGAGGATCAGAGGAGAACCTTCTATCAACCACAAATCAACTGAATGGAAACGGCAAATATAAAGTTGTTTCAGCACGTTCCCTCATCAGTCCCTCAGCATAAATACCAGTCCGCTTCCCTTTGTTCTCCACCAGATTCTTTTGTGTGTTTCTCCAAGCTTTCCAGCATTTTCTGTTCCTGCTTCCTTGCTTTCTGAACCTTGGATTCCCTGCCAGGTAAATAAAATCATTGTCTATGGAGAAGACAACAACCTTTTTCTTAACATAGAGGAAACCAAAGAACTAATTCTGGACTTCAGGAGGAGAAGAGCTTCTCACCATCAAGGGGACTGAGGTGGAGCAGGCTGACAGTCACAAGTTTCTAGACCTACACATGTCACAAAAACCGGAGCTGGTCCGTAAACAACGTGACAGCAGTAAGAAAGCACAGCAGCGACTACTGAAGAAGGCCGGACTCAGACGTCAGCACCTCACCCAGGCCTACAGAGGACTCGACCATCAGAGGCAACACTGTGAGGTTTGGCTGAGAGGAAATCTCTTTAACAAGTTATCAAAACTGCAGAGAGACTCATAAGCGCTGACCTCCCCTCCCCTCCATGGACCCCCTCTACTCACAGAGCTGCAGGAGGAAAGCGGTCTCAGTCTCTCAGAGCATCACCACTCCCAACGTTCGCTTCCACAGCAGCTTTTTTTACCAGCCACCATCAGAATGATTGCAAAGGACATCAAGACCTCATTCACACCGAGGACACTTAACACCTAACGACACTCTTACACCTTACGGACTGAGATTTAAGCCGTTTTCAGACCAAATCAGGTGTTGCGTCACACCTCCACAGGCTTGAGCGAGGGTGTGGGTGTGTTTATTCATGCTCTAGAACGTAACCGCTGTGAAACAATCAGGAAATAACATTTTATTGATCTGATTCACCGGCTTCCTCGCTACCACTGCTCCCTCTCTCTTCATTCACTCTCTAGCTCGCTCGACCACAGCTGCTCTCTCTCTTTTTTCTCTCCGACAGCAAAGTCTAACTTTACTTTTAACATTATGAAACCAAAAGAAAATGTCCTCACCTCCTGCTAGTGAGGTCCTTGTACTCCCTGGTGGCAGAGTTGTACAGCTTCTGATCAGTCTGATCGCCTGCTGTGATTGGTCACTGCAGCGTGACGTCGGGGTTGAGTTTCTCCAAAAGTTGGAGAACTTTCTCGCCGCAGGCCGCCGTGGCGCTGCTGCAGCCAAAAGCCCCGCAGCCTAAACACACTACTGCTGCTGTTTGCACTGCAAAACACCTGATTTTACAATACAACCGTAGTCTTCAACTACCTCACACCCCCCCCCCCCCCCCCCCCCCCCCCCACTCTCCAGGTCTCTGTCATACATTTATCACATTTCTTTTTTTTCCCCTCAGTCCATTGATTTTGTGCAATAATTCAATACATAGTGCAGTAATTTATTGTGCAATAATTCAGTGTTTTTTTGTGTAGTGTGTATTTATTCATAGTGTGTATTTTTATATATGGCGTATCTATTATTTATTTCGTCTTTCTTTGTCTGTTTTTAAAAGCTCGACTCCTCCAATGTACCTGCACTGTTCTGTATCTGCAAATGGCTCTAAAATCCCCCCCATCTCCACCCCTCCCTCCACCCCCAGGTTTTTACTCGGCTGTTGACTAAGTAAACTGAACTCTTCCTGCAACTTTGTCTCCTTGTTGTGCTTCTGGGTTCAAACCTGCCAGTTCCAGTGAACTTTACAGTCTGTCTTTGTTAGAAAAACAGGCTGCAGGTGACTCACTTCCTCGCTGGAAATCATCCAGTGATTCAATTCTAACTTTGCAGAAACCCTCTTCACCTTTTCTTCCTCGCTCTAATCTCCATCCTAATTCTTATTCCTCCCCGGCATTAACTCCTTCTGTCTCTCTCTCTCTCTGTGTGTGTGTGTGTGTGTGTGTGTGTGTCTCTCTCAGGTTCGGATGTAACGCCGAACTACAGCGACAGCAGTCCCTCCAATATCACCCTCAGCCTGTGGTGTACCTGCAGGGGCACTGGCAATCAGGAAAGAGAGTGTGACGCTTTCCACCGGGACTTCACACACAACACCTGCCTCAGTGAGTCCTGAGTTTGTTATTTCTGCACATATGAGGACTGAATGTAGACACAAAGTCATGAAACAAAGAGAGAGAGAAGTGAAGGCAGGATTAGAAGGTTTACTGAAGGTCACAGTTGTATTTACCTGTAGGGCTGCAACATATTATTACTTTTTCATTAATTGATTAATCATTTTGTGTATAAAATGTCAAAATAGTGAAACACGTCTGTCACAGTTTCTCAAAGCTCAAGGTGACATGTTTAAATAATTAATTAGTCACAAACACACAGACATCAAACACACACCAGTAAAGATCAGCAGAACCTCATCTTTATAGAAATGTGTTCAGACCAACCAGCAGCTTCACATCTTGAAGCTGAAGGACCTCATTGTGCCTCCGACGGCCGCTAGCTGCTCCATCTGACTCCCATTCAAAAAGAATTAACGTCTCTCTAGAAATACTGAGTCAGTCATTGTTTTCAACGAGTTATTCTGGTTTCAATCTATAAATTCAGGCCCTCTAATAAGTGTGCTATTTTGGAAATTATTGCTCCGTTAATAAGATTTAAAGACTTGATGACTCCGGGACTCACACTGAGTCGGACTATTGTTGCAAGCTAACACTGTAAGCTAGCGTTAGCTTGGGTCTGAGGTAGCGAGGCGTTTCCATAGCGTGAAAGGCAACAACCTCACACTCCTTATTTGGAAAGCAGCGTGATTTTCCCAACAAATCGTCCAAATGAACAGACAATATATGATAATATTGTCTGTTCATATATCTGAATAATACATTCTGACAGTCGCTTTGTGGTGTTCACATGCTCTGGTTTCTCTGTCGTCTGCATAGTTTTTTATCTGGGATGTGTGTTTTTAAAAAGGTGATGGTCGTATGTGTGTATAAGCTCACATATGCAGAGCACCACTTGTCTTTGATTGAATTCATAAAGCAGGAAGGCCAAAGAAACAAACAGCTCGATGTTGATTCATAACCTCGACCAAATGGAGTCATTAGACATTCTGGTCAGGGGTCGGTGTGGTGGACTGTATGTAGATAATCCACTCTGATGTGTTTGGTAAATGATTAATGAACACACTCGTCCGATGGAAACCACTCAACATGAAGCGGCGGCTGCTCTGCCTCTGTGGAGTGCTTCAGACTGATTTTTTCCTGCCACGTTAAGATGACTGAAGGTTATTGTTGCGTCATAACTGCAGCTTGTTTTTTTGCAGACCTCTTAAAAGCATCTGACTCTAGTGTTTCTGTTTCTGCTGTTACCTAGTTTTTTTAGAAGAAGAAATTGCACGTATTTCCTCTTACAGATAAAAAGCTTAATTCATAAAACTCCATTCAGACAGAATGAACATAAGAGGAAGAGTTGGGGGATGAAATAACTGAACTCATATTGACTCATGGGGAGATGACAGGATCTGGTCTGTAATAGATGTGGACATTCAACAGGACGAAGATAAAAGCCTCTTCAGGGGGCGCCGGAGAAGGTGAAGGTGAGGTGAAGAAGAGTTAAAACCATAGACTGTATAAAATATGGACGTAGTTACCGTGACGTCACCCGTTGGTTTCTGAAGAGCGGTTTTGAAGCTCAAAGCGAGCCGCTCCGGCCGTCACCATCTTGGCAACACGTGACGCTGCCTAACTCCCAGCCAATCAAAAATGGGCAAAGAGGCGGGCCGAATGGCTGAAACAAGCCACCTAGCGGCTGGCGGACCTGTCAGTCAAAGCAGCCATGTCCTTCATTATGCATAACTTTACGGCTTAATAAAATTTAAACAGATGAGTTATAAAAAAATTCCCCCCCGTACAGTTTCATGAAAGGGGAAATTAGCTACAGAGACCTAAACCGTTTTTTGCACCAGGCTGTAAACATGTTTATTTCTGCTGTAAAGTTGGGCATTTTAACATGGCGGTCTATGGGGATTGACTCGCTTTTGGAGCCTCAAGTGGCCGTTCAAGGAACTGCAGTTTTTGGCACTTCCTGTTGGATTGGCTTCATTTTACAGCCCCGGACGTTGCTGCTTGGTCAAAACTCGTCCTTCCTCTTGGAGTCATAACTCAGTCAAATCTGAACAATATTGACTTATTATCTCTGCTGTCCATCACCAATAAACCTCCATAAATCCACTTAGAAATCAGAGAAAAAAAAGAGGCTGCAGAAGAAGTTTTCTTCAGTATGGCAGTAATCAGTGATAATTGTCTGTACATCAGGTTACACTGCAGACAGGAGCTGCTAACAGCTGATTCACATGACTTTTAATGGAGACTATTTAACTAAATGTGACCAAATCTGGTGTAAAAAACATGTCTGAAAGAACAGCAGCTGACATTACAACAGACCATCTGATGAGCGTTTATGGGGTTTTGCTCTGTTGATGGTTTTATTTATTTTTTTAATATTCATTCGTGAATGAATATGACGACAGCATGTTCCCATCTGTCACATTAGCTGATTAGCTGAGATCCACTTTAAAATACAAGGACGTCTCTCCAGATGGGATTTACATTTTTAATTTTTTAAATGTAAACCAGTAGCAGCTCTTCTCACTCAGAATATATTTTACTTTTTTTAAATTATAAATTTATTTCTCTCTCTTTTTATATCATTTAGGATTATTTAATGTATATTTTTGGTCACCCGGTCACTCGGTGGTTTTGCTGCTACATTATTAAGTCAGTTTGATGACTTTGTGTGACTGTTACACTAAGTTTTAGCGTTTATCATTAACCTGTAATTGCTACTTGTGGCCACAGGAGGTGCTCTCTTCTGACCACTGACAAAGATTTATTTTACAAATGGAAACTTTTCAAAACTTGAGTTTAACTACAGTGCAACATTACCCAACGGGTCTCACTTTCAACTTAAATAAGAACTTTATTTACAAGGCAGCTGTTGTGGTGAAAACACAGGTCTGTATTTTTCCAATAGTTTTTTTATTATTATTATTTCTATTAATTAATTAAAGAATATAACTGATTGATGAAACAGTTTATTTTAGGACTGCCTCCAACAGCAAATGTCATTATTTTTCCCTTTTTAGAAAGTGAGGAACGACAGAATTAAAGCAACTTTATATTTATACAAATTTGATGTAAACTATGAAAGTTTTTCTCAAACACCAGATGTGTTTCTCCTGGGGACCAGATCCAGCTCCTGATCCACTACCGACCATCACACAAGTTTATCTGAAAACTGTAAATTCACTAAATATGAAGATACTAAACTGTCCTCCCAGTTAATCAATCAATCAATTAATTAATTCCACTGGAACGATCGTAGTTGGGAGGTAAAATTATCTTCATATTTCTCCCTTTTTTAAAGGAGATAATGTGTCTCAGGAGACTTCTGGTTAAATAAGAAATAATAAAAAAAACTTTGCGAGTGCAAACTTTTCACATCAATTCAACTTCATTTTTGGAATAATGAATATTTTCCTCCCATTACTGTGATTCATACAGTTGAAGACACAGAAACAGCAGCTTCACATATCGATCTCAGTCACTCTGGTTTGTTTTCTGCCGCCTACGTGCACGACATCGCTCATAAACTCGTCTATATTAAAACAACTTCTGATCAGATGGGATCTTTAATCACTCAGTAATGTTTCATACATGACGAGATAAGCTCTGATTGTTAGTTATTCTCAGCCTCGGGCACATTTGGCAACATGTATATGCATGTCTGTGTCCACGTGAAGACAGCGAGGAGGAGAGTGTTTGTTGATGCGGGAGGTTCAGAGGTGATGCTGCTGCTGGGTCAGTGTTATTTAAAGAAAGCATCTTGGGATCTTCAACATATCGTCTCAAACTTTTCTATATTTCCTCCTCCGCCTGACCTTTCCTCCTCAATTATCTGCCTCGCTCACTCTTTCTTTTTTTTCCCCTCTTAGCGCTTCTCACAAGTACACATGATAAACATTTTTTATGTTGCTACACTCATGAGGACCAGATTTCATCCCTCTCTCTGCAAACCCTACTGTTACAAAATCTTCAAAAATGCAACTACAGCTGAAAGGATTTGTTGTTTAATTCATTAATCGGTTAATTGATCAAAAGAAAATTCATCTTCAAGTATTTAAATGATACTTTTGACTCATTTTTTGAGCAAAAATTAGCTTAAATGTGAATATTTTTTCTGCTTTTATCAATTTAACCCACTGAACCCTGGTTTGTTTTTGCTTGTTTTTAATTTCCTTTATTTATAGGATTATATCAGAGTCACTACATGAAACATCAGGCTGCCGTATGTTGTTGTTTTTTTTTCAGGAAAAGGTTATTCAGACATGTCATCATTTTGAATATGAGCAGTATTATTTTCATAGGAGGAAAAAAAAAAACAACAAAAAAATGTAAATTTAAATGTATTTAATGCTTTATTTTCTCCAGTTTTATTCTAATTTCCTGGAAATTAGTCATTTGCAGATAATTAACAGTTAATAGAGGCGCTACAATTTGGTTCAAGTCAAAAGAAAAAAAAAAGAAAGAAGTGTTACGAGTTCATATGTAGATGCTAATTTGCAAAGATTCTTAATAAATTAGAGTATTGACCATTATTTAACTGACAGAAAATACTCAGTTTTCAGTGTGTGCTGAAGCTAATATTAACATATCTGCTGTTTAACTGTTAATTCTTATTATTTGAGAGGGTTACGTAATGTGGTCGTTTACAGGAAATGTGATCTTTATAGACAACACAAAACTACACACTGAAAACTGAGTCAGTTAAATAAAAAACAAACCAACTAAACCAACTTGTTTCTTAACATTTCTACCGAATTGCAAAACCTTCTCTGTTCAGTGTCTGAGGAAATACTCAGGGTCACTTTGGGAAAAGTCATAAAATTTCAGGCTAAAAGATTGTTGTTTAGGGTGTTTTTACTGCTCTCAAATGTAAAAATCGGTCACTTTTGACCCCAACAGTATGTAAGGGTTAAAGGACAGTTCCCAGTGTTCCCAGTGTCTTAATCCAGCAGTCAGGTGTCCGTATAACAGTGAAAGAGGTTTTCCTCGCTGTAATCATTCCTCCTGTTCATACTGGATATTAAAAGATCCTTCACATGTCATTTAAAAGTCTCTGTGAAGCTTCTATTCAGCTTCAGCAGTCTGAGTTAGTCATATCAAGTGGATATCTGACACATTTAGAGTCTTTTTAGCATCAAATTCCCTCTTTGTGTTTCCTCGGACAGTGTTTCCCTGTTGAGCTGCAGGTGGAAGTATAGTAACAAAAAGAGGAACTTTGGCACTAAAAAGACTGTAACGTTGAAAGATATCTACTTGATTTGACTCATTTGGACGCTGAAGCTTCATATTAGCTTCAGATAAACTTTGAAATACATTTTTGCACAGGAGGAGGACTGTGGATTTTGTCCTCCATCACTTCCATTGTAAGGTCATCATGAAGGGATCTTCTAATGGTCAGTATGAACAGGAGGAATGATTACAGCAAGAAAAACAGGTTAATTTGGGCTCCTGACTTGTACAATTGTGAACTCGTCCTTTAATATTTTTATCATAGAAACATAGACCAACTTTACCTTCATCTGAGCTTCCCTCCTTTATAAACAACCTACAGTTTTTTTTAAATTAAAATCATTTCCTGACTGTAATAAAACTCACTTCTATTTCCATCTTTAATTTCCAACTGGACCAACTTCCACAGCTTTTATATTGACTCTGGTTAGACTTTGACTTCTTACTTATCTACAAATTTAACAGATAATGAAGCCGTCTAGACGATTCCCAACGACTGTCATCCACTCTGAATATAAATACAGATATTTATGATACAGTTTCTTTTTATTACTCACTTTGGAAATATAAAAACAGGAAGTAACATGAGTGACTGTCTCATCAATCATTTTGTTGTGTGATTTGGTTATTAGCAGCAGTAAAGAGGATCCTCTGTGCCTCGTCTGTCTCTCGTTGACTCTCCCGTCCCGCTGTCTTTATCTCCTCCCACAGAAAACGCCATCCAGTCGTTCGGTTACGGCTCAGAAGAAGGAACTCTCCTCGTAACCGAGCCGTCGTCCACCTTCTTACCTCCCGCCCAGCCGCCGATCATCTCCAAGCCCGCTCCCTCTCTGCACGGCAACGCCATCAAACCCATGGACAGCGCCTGTATGTTTTCCACTTGCGCCAACCTGCAGGTGAGTTTACCTGTTGGGACGATTCATTTCTGCCTGGAAGGAAAGACTGTCCTATAAAACCTCATATTAAAGCTGCTCCTATAAACATCTGAATCTTCAAACTTCATTTCAGTGGAATCATTGAACTTTTGACTTTATTTCAGATTTACCTTCATTACACAAAATGTTAAACTTGCTTTTTAAAATACCAAAAAAAATCAATATGATACAAGTCTTGTTTTGGGGGAAGATATTTAAATAAGTGTAAAACATAAAGGTAAAGTGTCCAGGTATCATTGGATAATTCATTTGTAATTCAAAACCCAAAAACGTTAAATCTGTTATTTGTTTTAAAACAAATAAGTTTTGAGGTGTCAGAATCAAATAACGAAAAACCAGTCAAAACCGGCCCGTTTTTGGTTTTTGCTGATTCGTTTTATCGTTATTCCTTTTTGGATTGAATATCGAGCAGGTCTGCAGACATCAAGCCTGGTTTTTCGTTATTTGATTCTGACACCAAAAACGGTTTTCCGTTTTTTGTTTTGAAACAAATAACCATAGACTGTGTAAAAATATGGATGTAGTTACCGTGACGTCACTCGTTGGTTTCTGAAGAGCAGGTTTGAAGCTCAAAGCGAGCCGCTGCGGCCGTCGCCATCTTGGCAGTGCGTGACTCTGCCTAACTCCCAGCCAATCAAAAATGGGCAAAGAGGCGGGCCGAATGGCTGAAACAAGCCACCTAGCGGCTGGCGGACCTGTCACTCAAAGCAGCCATGTCCCTCATTATGCAGGACTTTACGGCTTAATAAAATTTAAACGGATGAGTTATAAAAAAATTCACCCCCCGTACAGTTGTCATGAAAGAGGAAATTAGCTACAGAGACCAAAACCGTTGTTTGTACCAGGCTGTAAACATGTTTATTTCTGCTGTAAAGTTGGACATTTTAACATGGAGGTCTATGGGGATTGACTCGCTGTTGGAGCCTCAAGTGGTCATTCAAGGAACTGCAGTTTTTGGCTTCGTTTTACAGCCCCGGAGGTTGCCGCTTGCAAATAACAGATTTACCATTTTTTGGTTTTTGAATTACAAATGAATTACGAATTATCCAATGATACCTGGACCGTAAAGGTCTATTTGTGTATTAATGTGTGTAAACAGAAACTGTTCATACTGATATAAACACTCACTGAACACTTTATTAGAAACACTTGTGCAATCTAATGTAATCCATTACAACAGCTCTGCCATAAATTCTGTTTTTATGAAGCTTCTACATCATTAGAAAGGTGATAATTCTACTTTATGTTTATTATTGAGGTGCTGGTGTTAAAATGAAACGTTTTCATAATATTTTGTCCACCAAAGGCGGCAAAACCCAATAAAACAGAGCTAATAAAGCTCACAGAGTGTGTATAATTATATACAAATATACTGTATGTATTTGTGTGTGGAAGCATCTTTAGTTTCCTTTATTCATACCTGATATTTTGTTGATAATATTTGTATATTTACTACAAAGAACGATTAGAATCGATTAGTCATTTCTGTCATTTTTCAAGCAAGATTCTGAATTATGAGGATTTGCTGCTTGTTTTCATCACATATAATAGTAAATGAAATATTTTGGGGTTTTTGGACTGTTGGTCCAACAAAAACAATAATTTAAGGACATCACTTTGAGAAGTTGTGAAGTTTTGAGGATAATGGAAATAATTGCTAGCTGCAGCTCTGCAGAGAGTCTTTTGACGTGTGAGTGTTCAGCTAGAGAGAATAAAATAGAAAGAATATTAACTGCAATTAAAAATATTACCAGAAAAACAAAGTATTATCTGTAAAAACCTGAGTCGTGTCTGCAGGTATTCTTTTCATGCTGCACACAAACAATCCCACAAACCTTCACCATAAAAGACGAGGCGGCCCGTATGTCACCTGAGAGGCGAAACCGAGGGCACAAAAACACGACTCGAGTAAGAAAATCAACCTGAAACTATAAAAGTGAAGGAGACAGAAATAGTATTCCCCCCCCCCCCCCCCCGGCGGAGACGACGTCCTTCTATTGGTCGTCTGTGATGATCCTGATGTTGTTGAAACTGAACCGACACATTTGTGAAACTATTTGTCATTCAGCCTCGAAACTTTAAACCCTTTTTGTTTCTCCGTCGTCGCTCTTCACTCCTTGTTCTCTGCGTCTGAAGGGCAACAACAGTCGATAAAATGCAACAGTTTTATCTCGTATCCGTCAGAAACCGAGGAGGAATGTGTGCGACGCGGCTACAGAAAAGAGAAAATGTATGTAAGCGGTCTAACAGGCAGACACACGTGGAGGTCTGAGCACAATAGATTCATGTACTTTGCTCTTTGTCACCTTCACACACATTATCGTCATCCTGGGAAAGTGAGAAACCATCCATTATGTACAAGGGAAGAGGTGTAAGGCTGCAGGTTAAAGGCCAGTATGAATTGCTTTCCATTATGTAAAAGATTTAAAGCATGAATTATAGAATAGCTGCACGTTATGCAACTGGATGTAGAGATATTTAACTCGTATATAGATGTAAAATATTAAGCGGTCAGTAGGAAAATGAATAATAGAGCTCAGCTCGTCTGCTGATGATGAAAGACAAGAAACTAACTGGAAGACGACCAGTTCAACCCCTGGTACATGTCTGGTCATCGGTCTGTAATGTGAATTACTGGATATTAATAATATTTGCTGGTAAATTGTACTGAAGTAGCATCACATGACATAAAAAAGGTTATAAATGCAGCTATAAGAACAAAACTTTCCACTCATATCTTGGGAACTTATTTTAATTCTAATTATCAGTTACCTCCTCCTGCTCTTCATCTGTTTCACTCTGTATTCAGTGTTTTATCAGACTGAAGGTTATTTGGCTGCTTTAACTCTTCTTCAGGCCTTTTTTCTGTCTCTTTCCTTGTCAATGATCATGGAGGCTGCCATTGAAACTGTAAATGAAAGTTTTAACAGCATTGTGGTTGCAGGAGGTTTACCTGCAGAGCAGCAGTCCCGCATTAACCTGATATAACAGCTACATGAGTCGCATGTTTTACCTGCAGGACTCCTGTTTTAATGCTGTTGTTCATCGTCTGTGATGTGAAAACGTCACAGAAATAAAAAGTTTGCATCCTGGTATTAGTGCACTATGCGCACTGCAGAGTGTCTCTCCTGCCGGCTGCTGACGGCGCTGTCAGCTGGAGAGTTGATCACTAACTGGCCGTTAGAGGAGGAGACGCTGATACGTCCGTTTAAACAGGAGTTTAACCGACTTCACTGCATTTAACATCAGAGCTGAGATTCAGAAACACAGTTGCCATCCTCCACTTCCATCATCTCACACTGGTTCATTCTGAAAGAGCAACAACCAATGAGGAAACTCCAACACTCGGCTGACCGACCGATGGTGTAACTTCATCACTCAGTCAGTCACTCAGTAGTTATAGAGCCAAAAAAACAACAGTTCAACATTTTAAAAAAATACACTTTTCTTCTCTGATTTTTCTCTGTGAGGTTTTTGTTCAACAAACTCTCTTAATGTCACAAACTTGTAGTAAATCTCTGCATTTGAGTCACCGTGTTGTTACCATAGTTACCATGACCCATAAACACAAATAATGTCCATTTGAACTGAAAGTATTGTTGCAGACTGCATGTTTTCACACTGTTGTTTATTCATGGATGAAAACTGTTTTACATTTAGACACAGGTTTCATTTTCTGAGGTTGATTTTTTTATCTCATTTTGGTGTAAAAAACCCAACAAATATTGTTCATCATAGTCGTTGACATCATCATCATTGACACAGTGTGGAGATACGTTTGTTGCTCCTCTCTTCACCCCCCCCGCTGCTCATATCTCCTGTTTGTCACGCCTATTTAGCCATCTAGCCATCCACCCAACCCGCCTCCTCCTAAGAAGGAAAATGTCACCTTTTTATATAGACGTGATCGGCCTCATGGCGTCTAATAACGAGGCGGATGGTTTACACGGGAGTCTGTAGAAAGCCTGGTTGGTCTCATACAGACACTAAAAGGCGCCTTGTTGTAGTTATCAGGTATCAGAAGCTGGGGAGCGTGACACGGTGTCGGTATCTGACACCCTGGGAACGAGGACGGGCTGGTGCCTCGGGGTCGATGATGGTGCTTCCCTCTCAGCGGAGCCTGCAGAGCTGGTGTCTGGTGTCGGAGGTTCGCTGGATGTACAGTACAGCAGCTGACAGGACTGAGCGTGTGCAGATGTTTCTGTGACAGGAGTGTAAGAAAACATCTGTGTGCTTTCATTTGATTCTCCTGAGACAGTAAAGATAGAAGTTAACATAAAGACCCTTCGTTAAACTCACTTACTGCTACGAGCCCAGTACTTCAAGGACCCCTCAGATAAAAGGTGTCCAAAAATGAAAGTATGTCCACATTTTTTGGTTTCCAATGACAACTTCTCCAGAGGAAGAAAATAACATATTTGATCAAGAAATAAATGAAAGCTTGGAGCACAAAAACACAACAAAATATATATAATTTTTGCAAAATAAATAATGCTGATAAGCAGTCAGGAGCCTAAAAGAACATTAAACATGTTTTTCTTGCTGTAATCGTTCCTCCTGTTCATTCTGAGCATTAGAAGATCCTTCATAATGACCTTACAATGGAAGTGATGTGCAAAAAATGTATTTAAAAGTTTATCTGAAGCTAATATGAAGTTAAATCAAGTAGATATCTTTCAACGTTTCAGTCTTTTTAGTGCCTCTTTTTGTTACTATACTTCCACCTGCAGCTCCGATACACCGTATCTGAATCTGTCAGCACTTTTAAAAAGCATTTCTTGAATATCAGAGTGTATTAAATATGAAATATAAAGCAGCAGAGACGAAGGTACATTTGAAAAGAGGCGGACAGTAAATATACGGACAGATATGATATATAAAGAGGAGAGAGATGCATGTTAACGTCTCTCTCTGGATGCTGTATATCGGCTCATGCGTGCTGCTGTCAATATGTTTTTTCTGAATTGTATTATTTTTCCCCCAGAGTCTATGAATATAGCTATATCAGTTTTTTGTGTGAGCGATGCTGAGCAAGTCGGTTTACAGGAAACAGACCTGCAGAGGCGTAGAGAGTCAGCGGAGGTCACTGCAGCGAGAGTCGGTATGGTAATGATTCCTCCACATGCTTTAATGATCACCGGGAGCACACACACACACACACACACGGATGCAGATTTGTGTATTTGCAGACATGTGTGTATTCAGAGGAAAATGATAATGATCCAGCAGGCTTCTCCTTTTTTTTACTGCTTTCGATGATTTCCCGTCGCTGAAAAAGAGTTTTCTTCCTTCTCGGTGGGGCGATAAGATCTGATTGGCTCTCCCACCCAGGCAACAGGAGGAGATATGCTAATGAAGCGCCGACAAAGAGGCTGATGGAAGACGGAGATAAATGATGCTGTGTGTGTGTGTGTGTGTGTGTGTGTGCTGACTTTACTGCTCTGCATTTCAATGATATAGTGAGATCTACTGTTTCTCGTCCTTCTTTTAAACAATCAAAGGAGCTTCAGGTTCTCTGAAGTGTGACGAGCTGCTGGTTTTTTCTTTCAATGTTCCTCAACATACAAACTCAGGACTCTGGATGATGTAACGATCAAAAAGACAATTACAGTTTCATCAGTGGTGGAAAGTAACTAAGTACATTTACACAAGTATTGTACTTAAGTACAGTTTTGAGGTACTTGTACTTTACTTGAGTATTTCCATGTGATGCTACTTTCTACATTTCAGAGGGAAATATTGTACTTTCTACTCCACTACATTTATTTGACAGCTTTAGTTACTTTTCAGATGAAGATTTGACACAATGGATAATATAACAAGCTTTTAAAATACAACACATTGTTAAAGATGAAACCAGTGGTTTCCAACCTTTTTGTCTTTTGACGTCTTACAAAAAGCAGTGTGTAGTCGGGGTCACATTTCACATGTCTATGAGTTGTTAACAGCTCCACCAAATAGTGATTTTTCCCTCTAAACTTCTCACATGCTTTCATTTCAATAAATGTTCAAATGATCCAATATTTCAGCAAAAATCAAAGATTAGAGAAAAAGTCCAAACACTGAAAACAGATTTGTGTATCAGAACTTTGTTTTTTCTTCTTTCCTCTCCCATTAATCATCTCACCACCCCTCAGATTTATCTGCTGACCCTTTGGAGGGGCCCGACCCCTAGGTTGGGAACCACTGGACTAAACTAGCTAACTGTATATAAAGTAGTGTAAACTAGCTCCACCTCCAGCAGCTACAACAGTAACATGCTGCTCTAACACTGATGCTTCACTATTAATAATCTAATGATGTCATATATAATAATATATCAGTCAGAGGGACCAAACCACTACTTTTACTGCAATACTTTAACTACATCAAGCTCATAATACTTATGTACTTTTACTGCAATACTTTAACTACATCAAGCTCATAATACTTATGTACTTTTACTGCAATACTTTAACTACATCAAGCTCATAATACTTATGTACTTTTACTGCAATACTTTAACTACATCAAGATCATAATACTTATGTACTTTTACTGCAATACTTTAACTACATCAAGCTCATAATACTTATGTACTTTTACTGCAATACTTTAACTACATCAAGCTCATAATACTTATGTACTTTTACTGCAATACTTTAACTACATCAAGCTCATAATACTTATGTACTTTTACTGCAATACTTTAACTACATCAAGCTCATAATACTTATGTACTTTTACTGCAATACTTTAACTACATCAAGCTCATAATACTTATGTACTTTTACTGCAATACTTTAACTACATCGATCAAAAGCAAATTCAAAATGTTTTGTTGTTGGGAACAAAACATGTTGCCACGGTTACCAATCCATTTTTTCAACAGCGTGATCTTTAGAGCTGAAACGATCAATCGATCGTCACAAAATTAATCAGTCAGTATTTTGATGATTGAATAATAGTTTTAGTCATTTTCCAGCAAAAACAAAATGTCAAAATTTCACTGTCAAATGTGACTATTTGATGCTTTTGTTTGTCATATATGAAAATAAACTGAATATTTTGGACTTAATAACAACAAGTTTGTTAATTTAAGTTTTAGGAAATTTTGATGTTATTTTATAGATGTAAAAATAAATCAAGAAAATAACTGTCGGATTAAATGATAATGAAAATAATCTGCAGCGGCTCATCTAACAGAATTTGAAGCTTTAGGTGTTTGTCACAGAAATGCACTCTGGGAGTCGTAGTGTCGTTGACTTCTCTCCTTCAGTTTTTATGATATAACGTCTCCTCATCGTCTTTCCTTCTGATGATTCAAGCAGCAGAGTTTCATGTCGATCAATGTCTCTGAATGGACGGTTGGTTCAAGAACAACATCCTGTAATTATAAACACCAAAGTCACCAAAACATCCTTTTAATGAATCCGAGTTAATTATCTGCGTGTGAGCAGGCGGACGATGAGGAGCAGAAAGCTGCAGATCAGTGACTGTGTGTTGTTCTTGTTTTACAGGATGGAGGTCAGAAGTGCATCCCGTCCGATGAGTTTGAGTGTGAGGAGGTGAGCAGCTCTGAAACATGTACTGTGTCTCCTGTGTGTATCCTCTCATTTCTTACACATTTACTTTTCTCTGGTAAACATCTTTTTATTTTATTATTTTGTTTTCCCAGCAGTCATTGGGTGGATGATGATGTGTAGACGATGATCAGGTTCATTACTTTTATATGAGGTTCAACTCAAACGAGCAAAAAATCTGAATAATAGATGATTATCTGTTATAAAAACAGCAAGGTTTGACATGAAATACTGTACTGAGATATAAATCACTCCATTATCTAATACATTTATTGAGTATATAGAGAAAGTTTAAAGATCCCCTGCAGATACTTTCTAATATATATAAAAATTATCTGCTTGGAATAATAATTTCTGTCATTTTTTCCAACAAAAACATCCAATTCAACCATTGAAGTATTGATCATGATTGTGTTTCTTTACTTTTCCACATTGTTAACTACTGTTATGCTCCTCATAACAGCAGAACCTGACTGAGAATCTTCACGTTTTGAAGTTTTCTTCACTGGTTCTACTGTTAATGGAGACTGTCTGTCAGAATGTAAACAAATACAGGCTAAAGAAACGATAAAAGACAAAAAAAATAATAAAAGTGACAGAATCTGTCAATTTCATCTTTCTTTTTTGACATTTTTGACATTACTAAGGCTCTTAATGTCCCATCAGTATAAAACTAGACTTACAGCTACTGATTGTTTTCATTATGTAGGAACGGGGTTTGCTGACTAGCTTAGACTATAAATGCTGTGGTACATATATACGTTCATACTTGTCCCTATACAAACAAACATTAAATGAATGATCATTAGTTTTGTTTGTTTATCTTATTCCCAGAGTTACGTCATTGAAATGCGTCATATTTTATCTTAACAACAGTCAAAAACCCAAAGATATTCAGTTTAATGTCATGTACAAAAAAGAGAATTACATTTATGAAGCTAAAACCAGCACAGTTTTGACATATTTGCTTAAAAAAATTATTAAAACAATTGTTTATCAAAACAGTTGCAGATTAATTTCCTGTCAGTTGATTAAAGCTGCGAGTTCTAGAAATCAAGCTAGCGCTAGCATGACACAGGAAACCGCTCCGCTCCTCCTTTCCCTCCCTCTCCCTGCTCCGTTGTGCTCCAACAGCCCTTCACCTGCATCCTTGCGATCGCGCTCACCAGATGTATTGATTGATGTATTGATTTCTCCTCATGAACTGGAAGTAACGGAGCTCTTAGATTCAGCTATATGGGAGCTTGCTAGCCTGTGAGTAAGATATAGCGATGTTTTCCAGCAGCTAACGCTAGCTCAGAGCCTCGGTGCGAGAGGAGCCGTAGACCAGAAGTGTGTTCATGTATTGATTGACAGCTGTGAGATCCCACAACTGACTTTGGCCTCACATAAAATATGCTTCAGAGAATATTTCAATTAAAAAAATAGAAGAAAAAACTTACATACTGTAGCTTTAATCAACTGATTGTTTTTTTGTTGTTTTTTTTCATAACAGTTGCTCTAAAACAGCTTTAATAACTCACATGTGAACTGAATGCATTTTTTGAGTAATCCAACTTATTCTGAAAATAACAACATATGACAAACCTGCTAAAAGCCTGTAAATAAAAGGTTTTTAAATGAGCAAAAACAGATGGTCAGAGTTAATTACAACATTTACAGAGTGAAACCAGAAAAAAATACCAAGAAGAAGATGTAGTTTACAGGTTATTGGAGTTTCTGTGTTATAAAAAGTTTATTTTAGGCTATTAAAGGTTAGCTGTAACTAAAATATATTACAATCCATCCTCCTCCCAGCAGCCACCTCTGCAGCCCGCCGTACGTGTCTTCTCTGTGCCATATGTGCTGGGGGTGGACGGGTAGGAAGGCAAATGTTTTTGCGATGCTGTTGTGAAATATTTGTGCTCAAAGGGGGTCACTGATATCATCAAACTTCTTATTGCACACATAAGGACTTTAAAATAACTGAAATAGTAAACAAACTGGTGCTGGAGATATTCAGGACGCACAAAAACTGTGACATCATAACTTCAGTCACACATGATGTCACGTGATCGTTTTATCATCTTTATTTCCTGCGTTTCAGTCTCTCTGTTTACATTTTGTTCTGTCTTATTATGAGCTTGTCAATCATCTGTAACAACAGTTTGAACTGAACAAACCTGAACCTGGCTGATACAGAATAAATACAATCAGAGCAGATCAATCAGAGTGATCAAATCAGTGAGAACACGTACATGTTTCCACATCATGAAGACTCAGAATGTCCCGTCAACACGGTTTTTATATCCCTGGAAATCTGACAGTCTCCTCTATCCATTCAGATATGGAGATTCGTGATGGATTCAAAACTTTGTCATGTAATGGAGTATTTTTACACTGCTGTATTGATACTATGGCTGGATATGGATGAATACACTATATATCACGATATTTTTGAAGAAATACCTCTATCATTATTGCGACAATATTGTAGGGATGACTATTGGTGCTTTCACAAAATATTTACACAATGATGAATTTTTGATAAATAATCATCAGTAATGTGGATATAATGACAGCTGTAACAGTCTGGTAAGTTCAGAAAATTACATCACTTTCCTGTAATAATTAAAACCAGGAAGAGACAACACTTATGCTATATCACAATATAACGATATCTGATATAATATCGATATATCGCCCAGCCCTGATTGGTACTTTTACTAAAGTAGAAGATCTGAAACTTCTTCCAACACTGATGTTTGCATGAAGAATCTATTCGATATGAATTATTCTCCACCAAAGCTTTTACTTTTTTCTGTCCCTCTCCTCCCATCTTTCTTCACCTCTTTGTCCTTCTCCCTTCCTCCTCCTCCTCCTCCTCCTCCTCCTCCTCCTCCTCTCTGTCTCTCTGTGTTCAGGCTCTGTTGGCTCAGGGGTCAATAGACTCTCAGGACTCTGCAGGACCCAAGAGCAGCAGCCGGCAATCAGCTCCGCTCCTCCTCCTCGACATCTCTGTGACTGTGTGTGTGTCCGCTCTGGCAGCGTTTCTACTCTACGTCTCATAAATGTGAACACATATACATACATATACACACCCACACACACACACACACACACACACACATTCACACCCACACACACCCACACACATACAGACACACACTCGTAAATGGCAAGACCCAGACGAAGTCATGTGACACGGGGAAAATGTCAACCGACAGACATCCACCAAACAACCAACAACAACAACAACAACAACGGCCTTGTGAGGAGGGAAAAGTCTTCTGGAGGACGTTCAGATTAGCCATCTCTCTCCACCGTCCACACTCAGACAGCGAAGGAGGATGAACGGAAGAAGAAAATGTGTATTTAGTGAGAGCGAGAGATAAGAAACACAGAGACGCTCCGTGTCTGCAGGGTTTGTGTGCTTTATTGTGTGTGCAGCTCAGCTCGGACTCACCCCCTCCAGCTTTTTTTTCTTTTGGATCTGAGACAGCTGGGCTGAAAACCACACGGACTTTGGCTCGAGCACAAAACCACACACACACACACACACACACATATACACACACATCAAAAAAACACACACTCAGACAACAAGTCTTAAAATCGTGAGAGAGAGACGACGACAGATGGGACAGATCCTTCCACGGTGTTTGTCAGCTCAATTTATCACTCCCCTGGACCTCTCTCATGGCAAGAAATCTATACGACATACATACAAACACAGATATACACATATAAACACCCACTGTCGCCCTCCCCCTAGACCTCGTTAGCGGGCAAGCAGGGTCCCCACACGGACACTAACACTCATGCTGTACACCAGTGTGCTTTTTTGCGGGTCTTTATCTTAATTTCCTTGTCGACATTCTGTAAAAACTTCATTTAATGTGGAATAATGAAAAAAAAGTCCATCCGATGGAGTCTCAGTGGAAGAGTGTATATTTCACATACTTTAAGTGTATAGTTGTGTGGACGCAAGTGTGTGTGTGTGTCTTTCTTTGTGTGAGTGT
Organism: Thunnus maccoyii; assembly: GCF_910596095.1. Classification (NCBI taxonomy): domain Eukaryota; kingdom Metazoa; phylum Chordata; class Actinopteri; order Scombriformes; family Scombridae; genus Thunnus; species Thunnus maccoyii. The sequence goes on along the minus strand of NC_056551.1, from coordinate 27,858,889 downwards.
GTTTGTTGGGGAGTGTGTGTGTTTTTGCATGGGTGTCTGTGGCTGAATGTGTGTGTAAGCAAAGAAAGGCTGTAAAGTCTTACAAGCCAGTGAATATCAAAGTGTGAAATCGTATCACTGCTGAATACTTAATGTTGGAATTTAAATATATTGAACTGATAGAAATATTTTACTTTAAAAAAAACATCTAACTATATTTATGTGGTTGCTCTTCGAAAAGTCCAGTAGGTCATTTCAAATTTGAAATCTAAACTTTCATTACATTGACATATCTTCAGTTTTTAAGTTGATATGTTGAACTTGTTAGCAAACAGTTGCTTATTTCCACATCCAGCAGTTACGGAGCAACATTATCATTCACTTGGAGTCATGTTTCTGGTGAATGTGAGTCCAATATTCACTCTCTTTTAGCTCTGTTTTTGGTCTCCACCAACTCCTGAGGGAAATATCAGGGTCTTTAGCTGCTAAATGCTCCACTATGTTCACCAGCTAGTCTACAGCTAACTGTGTGTGTTTGCCGTTTGGTGCTGAGCAGGTAGTGTACAGCGGCTTTTTACTGCTTTATCTCTGAAAACGACGCTATGAGACGCTGATAGTGAACCAGAACAGTAAAAGTTGCAGTCGGACAGATAAACAATGAGCTGAAACTCACTATAAAGCTCCGTAAAGCCGAGAGGAGCTGCAGAGTCACTGATAATTCTCTGTAGGTTCATCACTACGAGTCAAACACATCACACACTGACAGCTCTGATGTTATTATTATTAAAAATATTGATTATAGCCACTTTAAGACTAAAAAGGTGAAGAAGTGTCCAACATACACTAAAAACCTTATTTATAATAATTAAGTAGCTCAAATTCAGTTGATCATTCTCAGATATAAAGGATTGGATTGATAAAATTTAGACTTGACTCAAACCAGAAGATCATGTAACTGGAAACACTTGAATTTTCAATTTTTCACTTTGTGGACCAGTAAACAAAGTTTTTAAAATTCCAAAACTTGAAATGACCGTATAAATTCAGAATGAGTGAACTATTTCAGTGCTATAAATTCAATGGTATTTACATTTCTACATAAAACATTCAGTAGTGGTTAAATTCCAAACTTACGTCTTCAGTTGCTTACAACATTCAAATAATTTCGGCCTTTTTTTGCTTCCATAGACGTGTTTAACTTCTGTGTGTGCGTCTGGGTTCTTCAGTGTGTACGTTACCTCTGGCCACTCTGTGGGGTATTTTTTATGTTTCATAGAAGCTACCAGGACGTGGAACATGAACATCGGGCCTGTTACGCTGTACGGCGGCCGCCAGGTCGGTGGCTCGAGTGGGTCGTCTCCACCTGCCCTCCATCAGCTGGAAGTAAAAGAGAGATCAGTGTCTGTGACTATGGTGTGGCCTTACTTTACTGTTCTTTCTTACATACTTGACAGAGGGAGAATGATTTGCCCCGCTAGCGGCGGAGAAAAAGAGAATAAAATGTCAGTCTGTCCAGCCTTTTGGTCCAGAGCAAGAGTATCCGAACTGGCCAGGGTTCCATTAAATTTGGTTTGAATATTCATGTTCCCCAAGAGGATGATTCCTGATGAATTTGTTGACCTCCTGACCTTTTCATGAGCACTACGGTCTAGAAAAAGTTTGATTCTGACCAAAACTTTCATGACAAGATATCTTAAAATCAATCAATTGTAGATATTCATGGTCCCCAGAGGAGGAACCTAAATGTTTATGTATGGTGACCTCTAATCTTCCTCTTCTGGCATCATCAGGCTAACATTTTAAACTATTTTTTGGTTCTTTCACTTTCCAGATATATCAAAATCTAAATCAAAAATTGCAATGAAAATGACTAAATTCCCTTTTTCTTCTAGCCACTCCATAAAGTTTTCCAATGCACCACCAACTGGATAAAACTGGAAGTTTGTACACAAGATGGCAAAATTTAATTTTGCTGTAGTATCAGTGGTCCAGAGAGGATACGTAGACCCAAAGATCTTTCCAGACAGCATATTCATTGTCTGGGGAACATACTTCAGTCAAGTGGTAATAAGGTACCAAATCAAGCTGATACACACATTGGTAGATAAAAATACATGTTAATACTGGAAGCAGAAAGAATGTTCAAATCACAGAACAGCAGGGTGTTGAGTGTTATGTCTCATACACTTAACAGCAATTTTTATTTGAAGAGAAAGTATTTTTATAAGGCTGGTGGAAAAAAACAATATTGTGGTATATGAGGTATGGGTAAACTAACCCTAAACTGTAGTAAAGACAAAATATTTGCAATTAACCTATTTTATTGATAATACCAAGTGATGAAGTTTGTTAACCTACTGCCAAATGACTATGAAATTTTTCATCATTCTGTAAAACCCCAAGAGATCGTCTAGATGACACTTGGGAGATTGAGTTGTTTCTGAGGTAAAGACAATATCTACAATAACTAGGGCAGTAAATATCACAAAATTTGACTTATCAACAATGATTTAAACAATCTGGACATTTTAAATTCAGAAGTTGTCCTGGAAATATGTGAATAAGTGAAAAATGTTAATTTTAAGGAACAAGCTGGTATCGTCAGCATAAAGTAATAGAAACAAAGACGTAGATGCTGTCCAAGTCATTAATGTTAGTGCTATGATATAATAACTTAATAAAAAAAATTATAATCAGAAATATACCCCTCACCCCTAAAATAAATCTTAATCTGACCACCAGGTTGGGAGCCACTGCTCTAGCGCCACCCTCAGGAAGAAAGAAATTATCACTATATTCTTTTGTCTAATACTTTCATTCTTTTGATTGTAATGAGCATCACAGCATCTAGAGGCCGCTAGCGGGGCTTTGCATCAAATTTTAATTATGTGAAACAGAGAAGAGAGAAATGAGTAGATGAATGGAGGGAAAAAGGTGAAAGTGAAGTTGTAAATTTGCTGATATATTTGTAAACTTTAACAGCGCTACAGCAGTGTAACTGAAATATGTGTCTGGAGATCTAAATAAAAGTAACATCTGTAACAAAAGCTCTCGACTTTTCTGTGTGTTTGTACGTTTTTCTCTGCTATCATTTTGAGCAGATTAAATATTGAGCATCAGACGATTGTGCTCAGACTGTCTGTACATTCAAACACACATTGATTATATCACAACAGAGTCTACAAGAGGAGAGTCATTGAGTGGGTCAGTCCTACCTTGACTGGATCTGTAGAGAGATTGCAGGTACTTGTGCTGAATTTTGACAGAACTGCACTTAAGATGGAGTGTAAAAAACATGTTGGAGTAGGATGAAATGCACTGAAATAACAGATATTCAAATGTTACATTTTATCTCGCTTTTTTTCTCTTCTCCCAGGCTAATTTATATGTTTCATATGTGAACAGCCAACTCAGTCTTTGTGCATCAGTGTTCATGTTAAATGATGTTTGTCTCTCATTAGGCCATGCATTGACTGTGCCGTCATATATCTACTGAGCCTCATGACTGGCTACACTGTTATCTAACCCTGACCTAGTTTACCTTTAAACTGCCTTCTGAATCCTCCTCTCGCCCACGTAAAGAGCAGATACTCAGCAGTTTAATCCAGCCTTATATCTACACTATATATATATCTGCTTAGGCTAACCTACATTGGCGGGTCCCACTGGCTTGATAGGCAGTTTTATTTGAATGCTGTGGCTCGCTCAGTAATCCAGTTTTGCAGACATGAATTATGTCCCTTTACCTGTCTCACCAAAGAAAATAAATATTGAGTGCAGTCAGTCTACAGTGTCATCAGGTAGACGTCCCCTCACCAACTGGTGTTTCATTGAGTTGGGCTGACAACACAGAGGAGGAACCACTGCCTTGTTTACCTGCACCCACAAAGTCTGGGACACATGCTACCTGTGCTAGCATAAGGCCTCTCCTTGCATCAAACCACCACTTATTAAACAGCAGAGACACAGCCAACATCACCAACCACATTAGCCAGTGACAAGGCTTTACAAAGCCATTTACATGATAATGAATTGACTTTATCATCATGTCAAACTAATGAAATACAGCCTAGCTAAGCTAAGCTAACATGCTAAGCCAAACAAACCAAAAAAGCTTCCTCAGCTACATCACTCAAGCAACAATACATACACTTCTGACTATGACATTACATCACGTATTCATTGTCATTTGAGCTGTATTAGCTACATATCTTAACCATCACACAGTAATTAATTGATTAGATACCGAGTTATGATTTCTTTAACAAAATCAGCAAGTGAACATTTTGCAAATGATCAAATGGTGAGGTTGAGTCATGAAACATGGAGGTAGAGTTAATTGTTGTCATCAGAAAATGAAATTAGCTTGGAGGTCAGGCTGATTTTATGTTTGTATAATCAACTGTCAAGCTTTTATTTTAAGTTATCTTTGCAGCCACAGAGCCGTCAGTCAGCTCAGCGACGATGACACAAAGCAGGAGATAAAAGTATATTTGTAAAGATTTTCTTTAGGTTAAAGATTTAAGTGTTCATGTTGGATTTTATGTTTCTTTTTTTAGAAAGTAGTTGATTTTTTTTTTGAGTGTCAGGTGTTCCTCTGCAACCTTTCCCTTGTTTAACTCCTAGACATAAAGTGAGAACCACTCCGGTTCTAATGTGCTCAGAAAACTGAGTAAGAGGCTTTTAAAACGTGACCTCTGACTGGAGTCTTTTTGTTCCATATGTTGTTTTTTTTTTCTCCTGTATGACAGAGAGCACTGAACAAGTTATGAGTGATTCACAACTCTTCTGGAGCAGCCAGGAGACTGCTGATGATGATACACTGTGATGCTGATTAAAACCTGCGTATATTCACACACTGACTCAAGCAGATTAGTGAGGAGACAGTAAAGGACAGGCGGGGCTGGATGTGTTGACAGGCGGGACTGTTTTTTGACAATCAGGCATCAAAAAAAAAAGACGATTAAATAGAAATAATAAAACGTTTGCGGCAATCGACTGACCGCACATGCGTGTGGGTGTGCTTCTGCGTTTTTCACAGCTCTTATCTATTTCACACAGCTCTGTCACACTGTCATCCCTTTTACATCCCCTTCCTCTCTCTCTTTCTCAGCATCACTCCGCCTAATCCGCACACTTATTCTCTCAGTTTGATTCAGACGACACTGATAGCAGGTTGTGTGAAATCATTCTCTATCCATCAATCTCCATTTCCTCTCTGTTTCCACACCGAATCCCTCTGTCACATCCGCTTCATCCACCTTTATGTCTCAATTTTGCGATCCATCTGCCTGCACCTTTTCCTCATTACTTCGTCTATCCCCGCTGATTATTCTCTCATGACTCACTTTGCTTTACTGCATTCTTTCACTATTCCTGTTTTTTTTTTTTTCTATTCTGCTTTTAGCCACGCTAGCAGCACGACTCCATGGATGGAAATGTCGGTCGGTCTGTTGGTCCGCCACTTCGGTCCAGACTACTGGACGGATGTTGAAATTATCTACAAACATTTATTTTCCCCAGAGGATGAATCCTACTGACTTCCGTGATCCTCTGACTTTTACACCAGCGACACAATAACGTTGACATTTTGCTATTTGATGGATTGTCATGAAATTTACATTTTTGAAACAGATATTAAAGGTTCCTAGAAGATACATTCTTAAAAACCTTGGTGATCCTCTGACTTTTCAGCAGGTGTAAATGTAATCTGTACAGCGTGACCACGTTCATAAGAATAGAAGGTCATCTAGCTCCGCCTCTTCCTGCCAGCTTAAGTGAAAAACTACAAGTTGAAGCAGCAGCTGGAAGTTTTCCTTCACAACAAAGTGAGAAATGAATGACGTCTGTAGTTTCTGCGACTGCTGACGCACCGGGTTTGTTGACAAGTCTGCCAGCTCCGCCCAGATCATTTGCATATTGAGATCTGATCACAATGTGGGCGCAGCTGAGAAAACGAGATTGTATTTTAATACCGGGTGTAAATGTGAAGACTCATGGATGGGATATCATTATCCAGATACAGATCACATGTTGGGCCTTGGTGTTATTTGATAATGGTCTCAGTTTTCTACAACCAGTTTCATATCGTCCTGACCTTGAAGTTTAATGGGAGCAAAGGCACAAACAGTTATGAGCTTCACTGAAATGAAGAAGCACAAAATTATCTGTATTTTGATGGACTTTTGACACTGAAACAAGAACCAGGTTCTGTTCTACAGGTAATAAAACCTCAATCAAAATCACACTGACATTTCTAGTAATTTAAATAACTAAAAATCTAGATTCAGAACATTATCCTACTAAACAGTTTGTTGTGTGGTTTCAAATGTTTCGATGCAAATAAAGAATGATCTAATATGGCTGTTTATTCAGTATTTCTGTGTTGGCTGCCTTTAAGGAACATTTTCCAGACATAACAGCAGGACTTTTTTCTCTCGAGTCCTCTCCTCCTCCTGCAGCAGTCTCCAGGTTGGTGGTGAGCAAGGTAAGAGTCTAACTGTGTTGGACATTTACTGTAATGATTAATGTCAGCTGGGCTTGCAGCGACAGTGTTACTGCTCCACCTTGTTTCCATCAGGACACAGTGGCCAGAGAGGGACTGGGGAAGAAGCCATAATCAGCCACCAGATGAGGTTAGGTGAGTGCGGGCGAGGCTGCAGGGAGGAGGTCCGGGCTGCGGTTAATGAGACCTGACACACCCGACAACGGCCCACCTCCAAACACCGTAATGAAGTTTAAATTTGTGTGAAAAGAGAGCCAGCGCCGGTAAAGATCTCTCCTCTGACTCATGTAGTGAGTATACAGGTCCTGCAGCCCGGCTGTTAGCCTTTAGCTTTCACACATTTAATCATGTTTATTTGTGTGTGTGTGTGTGTGTGTGTGTGTGTACGTCAAATGGCCTTTTCTTAATCATTTAAAAAAAGTAAATCCCTTTTTAAAATGTCAGTGTGCCTCTGCAGTCACGGTCCTGTGTGTGTGTGTGTTGTGTGGGACTTCTGCCCTTGTGAGAACCCTTCGGAGTGATGACACTTTCTCTAAAATAATGACATTAAAGTTTAATTTATGTGGTTATTAAGGTCGGTGACACCAGAAAGTGTCGCAAAGAAATTCATCCAAATCCCAGTGACATAGAGACTATACTATAACATGCTTGCGAGCTAGAAAGATGCTAATCAAGTCAAGTAGACTCCATTTATACAGCCCGATATCACAAATTACATATTCACATGCAGTGTTCTTACAGTCTGCACAGCAATACAACATCCTCTATACTTAGACTCCCAAACCTCCCAAAAAATTGTTAACTTGTACTGATTAGCACAACGCTAGTGCTAATCAGCACAATGCTAGTGCTAATCAGCAAAATGCTAGTGCTAATCAGCACAATGCTAGTGCTAATCAGTGGTGATAGGTCTCTTAGCTTCTTCATATTTTCTCTGTACTGACATTTATTCCAAAATGGCATTTTATTCTCACAATTGTACATAATTTCATCCAATAAAGACTTCAATGAGAAGACGGGATAAGAAAGGTCTCCTAGCTAGCTTTCTGACTGCTTGCAAGCATCACAATAAGTTCACCCACTTTATTCAAAAGACTTATTATCATATCCTCCCGTCTCCTGACTGTGTGAGAACATGTCTCTGTTGTGGAGCAGTTTAAACTGACAGAGGAGCTTCAGTAAAGCTGGATGTTAGCAACACAGCTAATAAGCTATGATAGCATCCTCCAGACCCTTGGCTAACGGTCAACAGTGAAAATGAGTGTGTCAGAGTTAACCAAAGTTGAACTCAATGTGGTGAACATCTTAAAGGGGACATATTCTGCTTTTTGTCACTTTCTATTATTTATAACCTGTTCTGATGTTGGGTGATAAAGCTACAAAACTTGAGGTGAACATATGCAGAAATGCTACCTATAAGACAAAGCCCAGGTTTCAGCTGCTCTGACGCTTTGTTTGCGACGTTTTTTGTTTTTTTAATTTCCTGCCAAGATGACGACAACTTGTCATGTCCATAAACATGTGTTGGTTCTATAATCTGGCATTTTCCACTCACATATTTCAGATCTGATTCAGCCCCAACATGTACAGATGGATTTGAGAAGAAGTGAAATCCTGCTACTATAGTTTGTTTACATAGCCTGACCAATCAGAACAGAGTGGGCTCATCAGGAGGCGGGGCCTTAAAGAGACAGGAGCTAAAACGGCCTGTTTCAGACAGAGGCTGAACTGAGGGGCTGCATAAAGGACCAGTAGAAGATAAATAAGGAGTTTTTAACTGGAAATCATGCAAAGATATTGAAGTAGAGCCCCAGAATATAAATATAATATCAAACTAAATCCTGTTTAACAGCAATTCACATTAAAGTTATTAAATCCAAAGTGATTAAACAATGTTATGGGGTTTTTTTGAGCAGATGAAAACACAACATTATGCATAGAATTGTGAAGATTAAGCCTTTAGTAATAAATTATACAAAAGACTGAAGCTGCAATGATAAGTCAATTAATAGATTAGTTCATCACCAGAATTTTAATATGCAATTATTCTAATAATTGATTAATCATTTAAGTCAATTTTTTGAGCAAAAATGCCCCCAAAAAGGCGGAGATTTGCTGCTTTTCTCTGTCTTATTTCACTGTAAATTGAATATCTCCGGGTTTTGGTCTGTTGGTCGTACAAAACAAAGCATCTGATGTCATCACCCAGGATGTAGGGAAATGTGACGGACGTTTTTCAGTATTTTTTGATATTTCAAAGACAAAATCATTAATTGATTAAAAGGGCAGCGCAGTCCTATAAAACACACGTAACATGTTTAGTAATGCCACTGTGAGCAGCTCAGTGCCTGTAACGGTATGTATGTAAGATCTGTGACAAAAGGGACACTCTGCTGTCACTATAGCAACAAGTGTGTGTGTGTGTGTGTGTGTGTGTGTGTGTGTGTGTGTGTGTGGCGGGGGTGAGGGTGGGGTGTAATTATGGAACAACAGCGAGAGAGGGAGGGCAGAGGTGCTTGGAGAGGCAGACAGGATTAAAAAGGAGGAGAGTGACACTGCAGCCTTGCAAAGAGAAGATTTAAACGTCCGTCTTCTTCGCTTCGGCCTCATTAACTCTCCGTCTGACGGGTCAGTTTGTCCATCTGTCTGAGGCGTCCACTGCGCTCCGCACGGTGTGACCTGCCAATCAGAGAGGCAATCAAAAGCTGGAGTGCAAATGTGTGTGTGTGCAGAAAAAGAGGACGTGGAATACCTATAAAATAGAACAGAACCTATAGAATAACAGAAAGACATATAAATATAGACACTTGTGAAGGAATGTTGAATGTGTAATTTTCAGTCTGTCACAAGATGTTTTGACAGAAAACAAACAAAAATAGTTTTGTAAGTGAACATTTTACTGATACATCCAGCATCAACATTTTTGCGACTTGCCAGATAAGATAATTATCTGCATCGTAATGAACATTTTCTCCTGATAATACTAGAAAAAAACAGTCCTACAAAACATATATTCTGCTCCAAATTAGTTGTATATACTATAAACATAACTGCTATAAGAGGCAGAGTAAGTGTTTAAAGGACAAAGCTGGTGATTTTCTATACTTGTCTTATTGTCAACAAATCTCATGTTTGGATCCAAACCAACAATGAACTGATCTTCTGTCCAGAAACTATTAAAAACACGTCAGTGAGTCACATCGCTGCACCGGGTGACACGTTGTTCCTTCATCATGAAGAGTTTGGTCACGTTAGTTTGTTTAGAAACGGCTCCAAAGACTAATAACAGCATCATGTTTTCAGTCTCCGGAGAGTAGTTCTGTGTAAGGTGGTGTAATGGGGAAATTGCTGTTCACTCAATAAACACACAAAGACAGCATTGTTAGGTTATGAAATAATATATTCAAATAATACAATCAGAAGTATAATGCATCATAGTTCTGGAGACAAAGATACAAACCGCCTAGCTATCTTTTCTTTGTCTGAAAAGTTAACCAGTCCCTTAAATACTATCCATTTACTAACCTTACAGGTCAGCAACCAACCCTTAACTAACCTAGGAACAGTCTTTCTTCACGACCATATATAACAGTACATAAGCACCAAGTAGCATCACTAAATAACATTACTACTGTATTAAATTAAGGACAAACCACACTATCCTCTAAAAGCTTATCAGATTTACACATAAACATCTACATAACTATAGTTTATCTTATCACTGGCTCAGGTGAACGTACGACAGAATAAACTAACGGTTAAATTTAACAAGCTGTTAAGTTTGCATTCACATATACAACTAAAGGTTCACATGTGAAACCAAAACATCATGTGAAATGTTTCACTTCACACGTGACATTATCTTTTTCACATGTAAAGCTGAAAACATGTTATCTTTTTCACATGTGAATTTTAAGAAACACAGGTGAAATCACAACATCACATGTGAAATGTCTCAGTTCACATGTGAAAGACTGAATTTCACATGTGCTTTTTTCGTAAGGGAACACACAACTGCCTCATCTTACACAGCAAAGAACTAAGTTTAGAATAGACAAAGTACACACAAACTAACACTAAACTGAACTTAAACACTATCTGAAACATGTATGATATACACAAGAAATACATCAAATGATAACCTACTATTCAGTTTTCTTTCACAGCAGACGCCACTGTTCTGTTTACAGCTTTGCTAGCTTGTTGTGCTACATATCACAACCTCTGGACTTGGTACTACACTGTAAATTTCTCAAAGAGTTTCAGTACAAAGTTTGTCTTTTTTTTCAAATCTCAATGTGGTTTTCCTGCTTAAAATGAAAAAAAAAATACACAATTTAAAAAATCTACATTATACTTTATTGTTCCTGTAGGGAAATCTATTTTATTGGTTTTATTATTATAGTTTCATCTTTTTTTTTAATTCTCATGTGCATTAGTTGAAAACTGTTTTACTCTCTTATTATCAGCTTCTCAGTCATCTGTAAAACACTTTGAATTGCATTAAACTGTATGAAAGGTGCTATAAAAAATAAAGTTTGATTGATTAATTGACTTATTAAAATATATGTAGTTAGTTTAGCTTATTGTCCCTATTGTTTGTTGTCATTTTTTGACTGTGAAAAGGGTCAAAGATCATTACCACATGTATTCCATGCAATATTAAAAAAGTCTTAAAAAGTCTTAAATTTGGGCGTATTTTTGCAGGTGTAGTGGAAAATCTTTCAATTAAACAAAAGTCAAGAGTTCAAGATTCCTTCATTACATTCGCAGGGGAAACAGTAGATCAACGCAAGCTTCAAAGAATAAATGCAGTATCAGTACGTATCAGTACCATCTTTCTTTGACACCAGTTTCTTGTCTGTCTCACTTCCCCTTCTAACACAATGATTTCTTAGATTCGGGGTCATTGTACTGAACTATTTAACTGGCTCAGGAGTGTTCGCCAGTATGAGGTGTCGGAGTACAAAGCGCAAGGCAGCAGATAACCAGGGTTTGACAGAGGACATGTCTCAGGCTGTGTTTGCTGAGGGGAGCTTGGGTCAGGCTTGAACTGACGACTCAGAGAACTAGCGTTATCAAGCAACCTCCGCTGGGGGGTTACTGGAGGTTGTTGGGAGGTATGAGGTTACGGCTTGGTGGCTGCTGGCGGGATAGAGGGTTCTGAGGTTAATGAGCGAGATGACAGCAAAGTATCCTCTAGGGGTGGAGGCAGCATGGACTGGTGTGCTTTAATGGTGCTTAATCACTCAGACAGTTCAGTGACTGATAGACCTTCACTCTCTTCAGCGTGGAGAACTGAAGACCCACCTGTAGGAGGTGAGTCAGCGTCTGTTATAGTGACTGTACTGAAAATGGAGCAGAGGGGTGAACAGAGGACCAACTGGAGCTCCAGGTTGAAGACCGAGGGGAGTAGGGTTGTAGTACTTGTTCTAAAACCTCAGTCTAGCGTCTGGCTGTCTCACTCTGTTGCCCAGCAGTTTGCTGACGAGTTGTCTCCAGAATCTGTTGTAGCATCGTTTCCTGAGTGCTAACCACTATGGGCCAAGGGCTGCCCGTCCTGCCGCTGGGTCCAGGTTCCCTTCCTTCCTCCTCTTCCTCTGTAGTCCATTTGATAATCATCTAGGCGAATAAGTGAATGACAAAGGCGAGTGGATCTTTGAAGCTCTCCTCCTGAAGCCCTACTGATGATTGGATCTGGTTCAAAGGACCACAAATTGTAGTGAACTATTTAGCTGGCTCAGGAGTTTTCACCAGCATGGAGACCGGACTTTGATTCATAGAACTTTACTGAAGGTTTAAGGAATCAGGTACATCAGCAAAGTTGCTTATGGTTTCTTAATCCTCTCCATCAGTCAATCTCTTATTTAATGTGGGAGTTTGGTCAAGTGGTTTAGTTTAGGTTTATAACCTAAGGTTTATAACTTGTTACTGAATTCTGCGTGTGGTCCTCTCACTGAGATAATTTGGACTGCACATCTAAAAATCCTAACCATAAACTTATTCATTTTAATTTTTTACATAGACTTTATCTTACTTCTAGAAAATTCCATTTTATGAACCTCTCATTCTCTTCGTTTTGTCATCTATGTACTCTAGGCTGTGTGGGCTCATTTGTACATATGTACTGGCCCTGGAGTGGCTGCGGTCTGGAAAGCAGTAACCTCCGCATTATCAAATCTTCTGGGGGTGCACATTCCTTGTTGTCCCTGATTGGATATGCATTTCTCCAGCATGTATCAATGAACTATTGTGGGTTAGGAGGGGAGGGAACTGGGCGCCACATGGGTGGGAGGGAGGGATTACCCTTTGTTAGCTACAGGGTGATAAGTATCTCAAACATCCAGTCCAATAATGGATTTTTCAGCAAACTAATTGAATAAGTAAGTTAAGTTGTTAAGTTGAAAGGTTGAAAGGAATGATATGTATTCAATCTGCTCATTTGAGAAGATGAACTCAACTTTAGTCTTTAGTCTTAATTGCTTGAAGAATCCCTAAAAACTGTCGGCCCTGTCGTCAACTGTGTTTTGACAGATCATTATTAGTATCGGACTTTACTGGAATGTTTCAAATCCGTTGCCCCCCTCACGTTATGGTGGGATATGTTATGTTGCTATACTTTGTTATTTTGTGTTGTTATTGTAACAAATTTTGTTATGTTTTTTCTTTCCATCAGTCTGCTACAATGCAGGGATGTGATGGCAGGTTTATATGTGGTCTAAAACTCTAAAACTGGAGAGTTACCGACATAACATGATACACCTCTCACATGAAGGCTGACAATGTCCACACAGCTTAGTTATCACACTGAACGAGGCTCTCTAACCACAACAGAGACTAGCACAAGCAGACCAAACAATGTATAAGTATCTCCTTAACATCAATATAACCTTACAACAATTTCCATTACGGTCAACTGACATATTCTACTTACATTTGGTCGTCTACGCACACAACAGGTGAGGTTTACTCGGTTTTAAATCCTTGAAGTGACCGCCTGAAGAGACTGCTGCTGCTGCTGCGTGTCACGGCGCGGGGGGGATTTCCAGAGCCTGCCTGGGCTGGGGTTGCTATGGCGATTGATCCGCTCGTTAACAGGTGCACTCATCTTGTGTATCAGATATACTTTAAAATCAGCTTTTTTGATTCTCCCTCCATAACTGATGATATTGCGTACAGAGGATAAAGCGCATAAACGTCTTTGAGAATAATTTCAGTTAAGGATGATCGTCTAACAGCTGTATTATTCTGTATATGTCAGTTGGTTAGTCAATTTCCAACACAAATGTATTATTTGAATTTGTAAAGGAGGCGTACTCAAGCTCAAACAAGATGTTAAGTTTACTTTCCTGGCGCCTACATTCTGTTTCAACAGGAAATAAATCAAATCAGTAATGTTTTTTTCACTACTTTTCACTTTTTCAATAATTACTGCTCTCTGCGTCTGTAGGGCGGCCTGGTTATTGACCTGCTGACCTTTCCTCCAGCAACACACTTTGATATTGATGTGTCTCACTCCAGGACTTCGGTATCATTCAGTATATTTTACCTTCGAGGACATCAAATGTGCATTCGTGTTTTGTAACAACAACCGCTGCTGCTGTTGACACTGTGAAATTGGAAGGGAGGACGTGAGAGGTGGCAGCGGGGGATTAACAGGTTGGAAATAGCAACTAGACAGAAAGGAGGTGGGAAAGAAACATTCCTGAACATTAAATTACATAAACAACCAGAAATTCACGTACGCTTACTACCTGAGCAAAACGAAACCGCCGAGACACACGATCAAAAATGGAGAAACACACTCTGGGAGAGATGTGTATCCACTGCATGCCGCGACATTCACATGTGGCAGCGACGGGGGCAATGAAAGCACTCAAGATGTCAGCAGCAATCATGACAGCCATAGTGACAGATTCACACACATGTATGTACACACACACACACACACACACAAACCAGAGCAGTCACTCGTCCACTTATTTCAGCTGACACGCCACTCGTCACACCAAAGGCGAAACGTGGCTGGAGGAAGGTCGTCATTTATATATGAAATGGGGGAAAAAAAGGCTCGGGTGAGGATGCGCTTATGAGAAACATGACATTTTTACGCACAGAGCACTCGGTGTGAAATATGGTGTGGGAGCAGCACCTAAAAATAACCGTAATAAATGAAAAGCTTTGAAATATAAAATATGATAAACGTACACGGTGAGACGTGGAGAGCATGGGAGAGTGTGTGTGTATGTGTGTGTGTGTGTGTGTGTGTGTGTGTGTGTGTGTGTGTGTTGCAGGCAGAGCGCTGAGCCCTGCGGGCGAGACAGGAAGCTGTAATCACTGCCGAGTCTGTGGCTCTGTATCTTGTGTGGCAGAGGCCGAGGCCTTTGGAATTAGTCAGGTGTTAATGAGACAGGCCGGCATCCTCAGGAGGTGATCCGTCTTAACATGGAGCACCAGACCCAGATCCTTCTCCGTCTGAAGGGGCGCAGTGCAGGAACTGTTAAGTAGCTGAGAGAGTTGTAGAGGAGGATTTAGTTTGGAAGTACAGGGTCAGTGACAAAGACTGAAGAGAGTTCCCTACAGATTTAACATTTCACTCCAATAACACTGTCAGACTCTTGATTGACAGTTCTTTTTTTTAAAAAAGGATGAAAAATAGGTGAGATATCTTTTTTTTTCTTCTATTCCACACATTCTTCTTCTTTGAATGGCACCTATATTACCCACGATGCAACTCGACCGCTGACAGTTCAGTGTTGTGCTGCATTCATGTCATACAGGATTGATAGGAAAGATTGAAGGGGTGCAATTATGTGCATACGTGCAAGACTATTACAAAGCAGGAAAAGAGGAACACCTGCACACAATTTTTATTCCAGTAGACGACGTTTCGATCAAAGTCAGATCTTCGTCAATTCATTCAGTTGATTCCCATGTTTACGATTTGTGAGTGAGGCTTAAAAATACTGTGCACCACATCTATAAATTTGTATTTAATCACCATGAACGACAGACTCCAGCTGATGTGATGCGTCTTTATTTTTCAGGCACTTCCATCTTATTAAGTGCCAAGTTGGATTCATCTGCGGTTTCAGAGATGCAGAGGTTTCCAGTCATAATTACTACTCGGAGGTTGGCGTGTTGGCTGTTTACGAGTAATAATCTCATAATTACAATAACTGCGATAGTAGCGGCTAATGTAGCCTGGAGCTACACGTTTCTCACATTTCTCTGCTGAAGACTTTAAGTAGCATTAACGTAATGGGTTTTTTGTCTGGTAAATACTAGCGAAACATTTCTTATTGTGTGTTAGGTGTGAAAAAAATACTCACACTAAATTACCTACAAAATACAATCTGGGTACATATAATGCAGGTGATGTTAGCCTGCTGGAGAAGCTAACTTTTATGTTAGCCCTGTAAAACCACATGAATGAAAACTGAAAACATAAACCTCTATGTTGCCTAAACTCATACTGCCTTCAAAACCTACAGCGTACACAATATATAAATTAAAAAACATATGTTCCAGTTATTTTATCTCCTTCCTGCTCAGGATAAAACTGTAACAGTGTCGTTACTTTATTGGAAAACGAAGAATCACCAAATGCATCACACTAGCTGATTAACATTTAATGTTAGCATAAAGTTGGATCCTACTATATTGTTTCCCACACTTACTAATGTTAAAATGCTAATGCTAGCCACAAACATCTTTCCATCCACTTTAATTATGCATTTCTAAACATGGAAAGTAGAAATGCTGTCATACATTATACACATACACAAATGGAAAATCACAATAACAGATTGATTAAATTATTTAATTTTATTATGGCGGACATGAACCTCCATAATGTGTCTGTGTGTTTCTTTTGAGGCTTGTGTGTGACTCCTCCCCACGTTAGCTTAGCTTAGCATAAAGGCTGGTAGCAGGGGGGGAAAAGCTAAACTTGTTCCGTCCAACGATAACAAAATCCACCCACCAGAAGCTGTAAAGCTCATTGATTAACTCGTTATGTTGCTTGTGTTTAATCTGTAGAAAGTGTAATAAGTTTTAATGTTATGGTAGGTTATGTTAATGTTATTAGTTGTGCAGGTATTTGGTCATAAAGTATTGGATGGCACTAGATGGAAAAATTAGAGCATCAACAAAATGTATTTTGTTGATCAATTATCAATTAATGCAAACAGCTGTTGAGATATTTGGAGTCTGGACCGAATCAGTGGACCAGTCGTTTATAGGATCGATGTAGCTTCACCTTCTCGGTGCAAATTTGCTTTGTGCAGGGATTCTTTTTATAAAATCCTGTTGAATTCATACAGAATAAGGTGCATGATGCAAGAGCTTATAAATACAGTGTAAAATACTGATTCTGAATACAGACATTTTAATCTCGCAGGTTTGATGTGTTCATTATTTTTGCCTGATTAAATATTTGGAAGGATATTTCCAGAACCACCTCCAGCAGCATTTTTAATCTTCACATTCTCTTAAATTTTTTGGAAGCTGCACCTTTTGGTTTCTGATCATGAAAGAGAAAAAAACAACTGTACATGTGTGTGTGTGTGTGTGTGTGTATTGTCATTTTGTCCTCCTGTAGCTCCCAGCAGTGTGTGTTTGAAAGAGAAACACTGTGGTTGTTATATTTTTTCTTGTTCAGCTGCTCATTGATTAGAACTGTAAATGTGTGTGGACGCAACAGATCCGATGCTTCCCCGAGTTCTCTATCGATACAGACACACTCCATTGAACGTGATTAGTATTTGGGGAAACAAGAAAGTTTATGTTCTCGCGGCGGCTGAGGCTGCACTTATTACTATTAGCCGAGTAGATAAATATGAGGAACAGCAATGCTCTTCTTTTATTTTACCCTCCTTTCTTCTTTTTCATCTTCTTGCATGCTTCATTTTTTCTCCTCTTTGGCTGCAGACATCAAGGCCTTCCGCTGCCTTCGCTTCAGGACAGGTAAACATCTTTGTGTTGTTTAAAGGTGACATTTTCTACAAAGGACAAGAAAGGAAAAGAATAAAAACACCAAGCGGCAGACTTTTGTCGTCCAATGTGCTGATAATTTTGTGTGTTTGTTTCCGGAGGTGTAATCTGTCTCTCCCTCTTTGTACATTCAAAGTGAAGCTTGTTGCTCTTTGAGTGGTGTTATCGCTGTGATAAGCTGCCGTGTTTAAAAGGTGGCACTATCAGCTGAATCTGTAGTACTGGAAGAAAAGAATAAGAGAATCCGTCACCCACATGATACATATCTGCTGGATAAGAGCAGAGCGGAGCCAGGCGAGGAAGAGGAAGAAACTGAGACAGGAGGAAGAAAACATCACAGGTGGGAAGGGGAGAAAGTGTGAAAGCATTTTACACAAAAAAAGGCACAAAACTGACGAATGTTTTCCAAATTCCAAATCTCACGAAGCCCACTGCTGTCTGACATTAAGGGACTTTTGTCCCTGCCCTCTCTTTGTTTTCTCTTCACTAAAAAGAAAATGAAAATATTCCAAGTGCGTCTGTAAGTCTTTATCACCATCTGCCACCCTGAAAACTTTTTTACATTGTTTATGTGGAGGTTTGTGCTGTTAAGTAAAATCACAAACCCTGTAAATTCCCCAAATGTATCTATCTGTTCCCTGGATTCACTAAAAATCTTGGTTTCAGAGCATTTCAATCAAAATCAGAGACCGAAAAGGCCCACCAGCTGCTGTCAATCACACATGGACACCAACACGCCCCTCCAGCTGCTGTCAATTACACACAGACACTGACACGCCCCTCCAGCTGCTGTCAATCACACACGGACACCAACACTCCCCTCCAGCTGCTGTCAATCACACACGGACACCAACACTCCCCTCCAGCTGCTGTCAATCACACAGACACTGATACGCCCCACCAGCTGCTGTTAATCAAACACAGACACCAACACGCCCCTCCAGCTGCTGTCAATTACACACAGACACTAACACGCCCCTCCAGCTGCTGTTAATCACACACAGACACCAACACGCGCCTCCAGCTGCTGTCAATCACACACAGACACCAACACGCCCCTCCAGCTGCTGTCAATTACACACAGACACCAACACGCCCCTCCAGCTGCTGTCAATTACACACAGACACAGATACGCCCCTCCAGCTGCTGTTAATCAAACACCAACACGCCCCTCCAGCTGCTATCAAC
Organism: Thunnus maccoyii; assembly: GCF_910596095.1. Classification (NCBI taxonomy): domain Eukaryota; kingdom Metazoa; phylum Chordata; class Actinopteri; order Scombriformes; family Scombridae; genus Thunnus; species Thunnus maccoyii. The sequence continues at coordinate 27,840,221 of NC_056551.1, read as the reverse complement.
ATAGACACCGAAATGCCCCTCCAGCTGCTGTCAATCACACACAGACACCTACACACCCCTCCAGCTGCTGTCAATTACACACAGACACTGACATGCCCCACCAGCTGCTGTTAATCAAACACAGACACCGACACGCCCCTCCAGCTGCTGTCAATTACACACAGACACTGACACGCCCCTCCAGCTGCTGTCAATCACACAGACACAGATACGCCCCACCAGCTGCTGTTAATCAAACACAGACACCGACACGCCCCTCCAGCTGCTGTCAATTACACACAGACACTGACACGCCCCTCCAGCTGCTGTTAATCAAACACCAACACGCCCCTCCAGCTGCTATCAACATAGACACCGAAATGCCCCTCCAGCTGCTGTCAATCACACACAGACACCTACACACCCCTCCAGCTGCTGTCAATCACACACAGACACCTACACACCCCTCCAGCAGAAGCATTTCCGATATTTCCCCAAAGACCTTTTTTGTTGACATTGTTTTTGAAAAAAATGATTTTCTATATGTGATTTCAGACATAAATCATCAAATAACTGGGAAAAAGAACTTGCTTCTCTGTTTTACAAGCATTTAGTTTACATAAAGAGATTTGGATTGCGACACGTTTACTGAAATGCAAATTTTGACATTACCACCTCAGACTCTGCATTTTAGATAAACTCACAACAACCATGTGACTTCCTCTCACTCTTGGCTACTTTTAGAGTAATTGCCTGAAGTGCTACAGACCAGATGGAGAGACGAGGTGAGCGGAGGAGGTGAGAGAAGACTGTACACGGAGAGCAAAGAAAGACAAGAGGAGAGGTTGTGACAGAGTGTGTTTACTCTGCAAACAACATTAGACTCTGCTTCTGTTTCAGGAAATGAACAGAGAGAACAATTCCTCTAAGCCACTTTATCTGATCCCCCTCTCTCCTCACCAACACACACACACACACACAAACACAAACACATAAATACACACACACACACACACAGAAAATGGATTTTCACTAGTTTCTCAAAAATCCATTCTTTCTGCTTTAAATAGCTGACTCCAGTACAGAGTTATGGACATTGCAGATACTTTTCCAAACTCAGAAAGTGTGTTTGCCTTCAAGTGTTGCCATGTATTAGCAGTGTGTACAGTATCTGTCCCTCACTTCATACCTTTACATGTCTTTTTTTATAATATACATGGAATTTTTATTGTCAACTTGAAGAAAAACAGAAAGAAAAACATTATTTGTGGCAATATAAACATATTTGTATAAAAACACAAATATTAAGATGAGAAGGAATAAAACAATATACCAGCCAGTACATCATATATCCAAAATATATACAAGCAATCAAATAAAAACACAACACAACATACAACATCATTGTATCGATACATACAATCTCGATTCAGCTAATTTATTATTTACTCAGCTGAGATTCAGAGAGATTTATATTTATTATTATTTGTTCATGATTTGAAGTGTTTTATTTTAATTGGCAGTAATGAAATTTATAAAAAGAAACATTAATATTTTCTAAATTTTTAAATCTGCATTGTGGTTTTTGTCTGCTTGTGCTGCCCCCATGTGGCCAAAAATGGGTATTGTCAGACATGTTAGCAAACAGATTCTTATTTGCACGTCCAGCAGACATTAGAGCGTTAATTTAGAAATATGTTTGTGTTCACCTGATCAGTGCAAGTGATTGAACGTCTGAGACTGTCCTCACAAGAAAACAACAGAATCATCAGAGTCATTTCAGTAAATGCCCCAAAACATGTTGACGTAGACGTGACAACGCCCTCTAGTGGCCATAATACAGGTCAGGTGACATTATTATATTATTCACTTCCTGTTTCAAAACTATGACCACGATCGTCCCCTAACCTTAGCGACTTGGTTATGATTGTAACCATGACGACGGAGATCTCCTAACCTCAACAAACCTTATTTTAACTCAAACCAGGATTTTTTCCCTAAAACTAAACAAACCAAACTAATTAAACGAAACTAAGCGTTGTCACATCATAATTACATGTTGTTCTGGAGTTCATGGACCAGTCGCATATTTTGTTGTTTCATTTGGAGGACTTGTTGGTTCAGATGAGAGAAGCTGATCAAATTTAAAAAAGAATGAAAAATATTTATATACTGTATGATGACGTCTGTGACGTGTCGTAACTACTAGAGAAAAAAGGAGAAAAAGCCACAGATGCACAAGAATAATAAACAAAACTGGCTATATATAAGAAAACATGATGAAATTAGTTATTGTGCTTTTTATCATAATGGTGGTGTAATTAATTAATGTGAAATAAGATGTAAGTTTCTTTATTGTTAATGTACTAAACCTACTTTAAGTCATGTTTAGTTTCATTGACAGAGACTTGATACTGTTCAATTCAATTTATTGAGAGCACATTTAAAAACAACAAACACTGATCAAAGTGCTTTAACGAGGAGTCATAAGAACTACAAATAAAAACACAAACAAATCAATAATTAATTCATAAAAGCGTAGAATAAGATTTTTTTTATTTTGCTGCAAGTTTAAAGTGAGAAACGTAGTGATTCTGCTGACAAATAGCGTCTTAATTTTTTTTTTTTAGTGTTTTTTTTTTGTTGTTGTTAGCGGTTAGCTTTAGCCTTTTGTCAGTCTGTTTAGTATTGAGGTTTTATTTTGACCCGGTCTCCCTAAAATTCAATTTTAAGCTTCTATATACAATTTGACTCCTCACATTCTTCATCTAGTTTTGGATCATCTTGGGGGTCGTAACACAGCATCTTTAGGACTGTAAATAAACCTGAAAAACATACAGAGGAAGTGGAAATAGGAAGTCTTGCTGCTGCTTGTTAAGTTAAATTACCGTGATAATAACTGAAAGCGACTCAGCTGTTAGTATCAACATGTTGATCATCTTCTCTTCTCTCATCTGGATTCTGGCAGCTGGACAGAGGACAGATTTCAGTGAGAAGATCAATCTCTAATTGAAAGTGAAAATAGTGCCCTTGTGCATACGTCTAAATGGCTGCAATTCAGATTAACATCCCTCCCTTCTGTTCCCAGTTTAATAAAGCAACAGAGCTCCCAGATGTGTAACAGTAGAACACACAAGCAGATACTAAATGTGGTGAAACATCTTTACCTCGTGAGGCAGCTGGATTCTTCTTAAGATCACCTGCCAAGTATTTTTTGATTCTGTGTAACAAACCATCTGACAGGACAGGTTAGAAACATCTGTCCGCGCCGCAGCTCCTAAATGTTCCTTTTTCTTTTTTATTCAATTGCAGCATCGCAGGTTCTCCTGAGGTGATATGATCCCATTAAAAATGTTTGTAGATGTGGTAAGCACCTGTCTAAACTCATACAACAAGCTGCAGTTGTATCTATTTCCTGGGGTCAGACGGTGCATTTATCCTGCAGTTATGCTCCGTGATTTTACACACAATTAATCTTGAAGCAGAGTTGCAGGAGGAGGAATGTAAAAAGTCCGATTTGTACAATAACTTTCTCCTCTTTGGCTCTGTTTGTTGCTTTCCTGACTCCTTTGTCTCTTTACTGTGTTTTGCATTTTTAACCTAACTCCACTCTAATAAAAATGAAGCATATCTTGTGTCTACAGTTGCTTTATGTAACGTGCTTTAGTACAAAACTGCACATTTGCTGTGTTTTCTCATAAAACACAGCTGCTTGTTATTATTTTAGAAGACTAACACACTTCTACTGATGTTTATAATGTGAAAAAAAGTCTATATTTATATGAGTGACAGCAAATTCATATTTAATCATATATTTCATGTGTCAAACACAGTTAAAGGATGTGATATTCTGTATTTTTATTCTTCCTGTCAACAAATCCAATGAACTGATCAGTGAGCCACATCGCTGCACTGTGTGACATGTTCCTTCATCACAATGAACACACACTAGTTTATTTCGACTCAATCCCACACACACCAACCTGCCGCAATAAATACTCACAAGTGCACCAAATGTGGAGTCATCTGCCGCTGAAAAAAGTCCCCAATAAAAGCACTGCAATAACAGCATTTCCTCCTTTTTGTTAAAACTATGACAACAAGCTGTTTTAGGAACATATTTGGTTTTTGCAGCAGCTGTAAACTCAAAAATTTGACGTATAAAGCGACATGTTCATCCCTTTGACTGTCAATAAGGACTTGTGGGGTTCCTCAGGGGTCTAGTCTTGGTCCTTTATATTTTCAATTTACATGCTAATATGTAGATTGTTTGTCAGCTCAAATGTCACAAAAATTATTCATGTCAGCTTTTCCTGATTTGACACCTCGATGGTAAAGCTAAAGCTACTTGGTTAAACCTGCATAAACAGATTTTTTTTGGTCACTAGGGGGCAGCAGAACAAGCTGTAAACACAACAACAAACACACAAACATCCACGTTGAGCGGACACAGAGCAACATGATCATCCCATTGGAGTCATGTTTGTGTCCATCTGATGAATGTAAGTCCAGTATTCACTCTCCTTTTCACTCTGGTTTGGTCTCCACCAACTCCTGAGTGACTTACATACATCAAAGTGCCACAAGATGATGATGACTCATCTCTGCTTGCATCTGTTTTTGTTTTTATATTTCCATCATAGAGCTATCGTAGGCATCCATCTCCTATGCTTAAAAATTAATATCTTTAGCATGCTAATATTTGCTAAAACAGCAAAAACAATACTGACTTTTGGTTGGAAAGAGGAGTTAAAGTCTGATGTTTTGCTCCTTCTGTCTTATTGTCGTATAACTTTTCATTTTGGGCCACTTTCTGAAATGACTGACTGTTGTTTTCCTTTCAAGGACAGTCTTAGTATCTAGAAGTCTCTGTAGTTTTATTCTCTCTATGTGGTTTGTGCTTGCTGGATTCTTGGACATGTTTCTCAGATTTAAAACCACCTGTCCTAGTTTTTCTTTAATACATATAACAAATGCATAAGTGTGGACTCATTTTACTCGACTCACTAAAAACCAGCACACTCACTGTGTTCCTGCTTTCTCTTTCTCTGTGTTTTTTCCACTGCACATAAAAGTTTAAATATTTTCAACATTTTGGCACAAGTCACCGAGGCAGTGTCACCTTCAGGTCAGACCGATGCTGCAAGATGCTGGTGGCACAATCAAACTTTTAAGCTTCCTTGCCAGAGGATGTTTGTGTTCACTGGAGATGGTGCAACATGCCTGTTTTTCTTGCTACATGGATGTTGTACTGAAATATGATCTGACTGCCTGATGATGTGCACTTGGGCTGTTTGCTGGCATCCATAATTAACATAAATTATGTCACACAGTGACAGAGAGGCTTTGCTGGAATAAATCATACAATGTGTGTGTGTGTGTGTGTGTAGGTCAAGTGTCCAGAGATGGACTGGGACATAAAAGCAGCCTGAAACACAACTAGAGGTTTGTTCAGACAAAGTGAAGCAAATTTGTGCCTCACACAACCCTGTCTCCTAGAAAATACATTCATATATGACTAAATTGCACCATACTACACAGCAAATACATGTTGATAGAAATATAATGCTGCTAAATTAAGTGTTGTATGTTAATTAACTAACACTGCAAGTTGCAAAAATGTTGATACTGGATATATGAGTGAAAGGTTCATAGACAACGAATATATAATTAGTTTTTCCACCAAAATATCTGACCTTGCAGCCCAATATCTGCATTATGAAACTTTTCTGACTGTGTTTAGACGGGCAGCACTTGGTTAAGGTTTGAGAAAGATTTGAAGCCGTTGCAAAAATGTTGATACTGAACGTTTAAGTGAAATGTTCAGTGACAACTTTTTTTCCCAATGCAACACAATATCTGCTAGTAGAAACGAGAGCATCATGAAACTGTGGTTCTTCTGGTTGTTTAGACTCTGGCAGCATTTCAGTGATATATAACGTGGCTTTAATCATTTGTTTGTGTACAGCTCAGTTTCTGACTGAACTCTGAACTCACCAGAAACTGTTCAGTTTCTTTCTGTTATTTCCCTCCAGTCTCTCTGCTTTTGTCTGTATGTTTATGAAGTAGATTCATATAAGCGCCGGGATACAACAGTATTTTTCGCCCATGTTTTCAAGTCACGTTGTTGGAAAGGCTGTTAACTGATACTGCAGTGCCTCCTAGTGGCGGAGTTGAGCACAGCGGTGCTGTTAGTAGAAAATAAGCAAGATGCAAACTGTCAGAACTGTGAATAGAAGTAGAGATGCACCAGCACTGATATCAGATATCAGTCCAATACTGACTCGAATAGCTGGATCAGGTATCGGTGACAACGAGCTGATCAGGTATCGGATACCATTATTTTAATAAATAACAATTCATTAAAATTATATCTATGTATTTATTTGTTACATTTTGTTTTACAAAGTTAGGAAAACAATGCTTAAGTCGAGTCTGATGTTGCCTTACACATAAAAGAATGATCCCAGTGTCTTCCACGTAGTGAGGATACAGCTTATTAATTACACACTGGTATCAGATCAATACTCAGTATCAGCTGATACACATAGCTCAGATATCAGTATCAGTATCAGGTCAGATCAGTGCATCCTCAAGTAGAAGTAGTTTTTAAGGACTGAATGTGATGTTTGATGAGCCTTTCACAGCATATTCTGTTAACTGACTAATGCTGTTAGCTTCCTGCACATCTGCTAAGCTAAGCTAAGCTAAGCTAAGCTAAGCTAAGCTAAGCTAAGCTACTCTCCATGCGGCTCAGTCACGTAGTTTAGCTGCTGCTACCTGTTGAAACATTGTTGGCATTCAGATAACTGAGTAAACTGAGTTTGGCTACATTGTCACAGAAAGGAGCAGCTCCTATAATGTCTTTATTGTGTGCATTTATAAACAGTTTAATACTGTTTATGTGTTGATTAGGCGTAAAAAGTATATGTTCAGAGGATTTATGAGGATTTGGAAACAATGAAAACATTAGAGAGACATGAAAAGAAAGAGAGGAGAAAACTGCTGAGATGATGTGCTGATTCTTATTATATTCACCACTTTGTATTTGTTCCTGTTAATGAACAAATACAAAGTGCACAGTGTGATTCTCTGTAGATGACACACACACACATCCATCAACTCTACACCTGTAAGATTAAACGGCTGTAATCCTGTGCTGCTGTGTTACAAGAGAAGCAGTGAAGAAGAGTTAACTGAATCTGACCGTTACTCTTATCCAACCAACACCTACAGTCCTGAGTGAATATCCAGTCAGTGCCCGCGGATACGTCTTTGCATCAATTTGTGTCTAATTGCGTCTTCCCACTGATTTTGTATGTAATAGCAACACCTCTAAAACACTGAATACAAGAGGTTAGAGCAGACAGTAGTATGCAGTCAGAACCATGACTCTATAATTCTGGCAAAAAAGAACATCTCTTCATATTTCTGTCTTTGCTTATATGTAGAGTTTGAGTTGTGAATCTAAACACAGTTTAATGTGTCTGGTCCAGATTTATCAGTTCACCTCTGTATCAGAAGTCATGTCACATGCTTTATGTTTGTATGTATGTTTGTTTCATGTTATGTTTGTCATAATTTATTCAATAAGTCTGTTTTTTTATATTCTTATTTATATTATAATTATATTATTGTATATATTTATGTTTTTTCTTTTTTTTTTAAAATCCAGACGACTACTTTTACACCTCAGACAAGATGAAACACTTTTTTTTTTTTTTTGTAATATTTCTGATGTTTCTATTCAGGTTTGTCGATGTGCAAATTAAAAATGGAAACACAGAGTCTCTGTTTTCTTGCTTCATCTTTCTCTTGTTCTCTCAGCGTTCCGCCTCGTTCCTGCTTAGGTTTTTGTGAGCATCAGTTGTGTGTTTTTTTCTCTTAAATCTCCTGCCTTGTTAGTGAAGCTTCAGTATATTTTATGCTAAGTAGAAAGCTAACCTTTTAAAAACAATGGGGGCCCCGTTTTCTCTTAGTCTTTTAATGTGTCTGACGTTTGCTTTTTTACTAGTAGACGACTCTGATGTGGAGCCTCGCAGGCACAACAAAACAACTTATATCTGAACATTTACAAGGGGGGGGGGGGAGTGAGGGGGGGGGGGGGGGGGTGGGGGGGGGGGGGGCTCCAGCAAAACCCACCACTGGGTCAGGCTTTTAAATCCTCGCCTCTCCTTCCCGCTAACCACACTCCCTCCCATCCCTGTCCTCAGGGCAACAAGCCGCATCACTGCTCTGTTTCTGGGCTATTTCAGGAACAGCAGCGTCATGTTACTGCGCTTTTATTTCCCAACAGCAGCCTTCAATAGGACACATGCTTTATTTGAGGCACACCAAGTATTTAATAGGACACCGGGCGCAGCGGGCTGGTAATCTGGCCCTGCAGCACCGTCATCCAGCTCTGATCTCGCTGATATCTGCAGCAGCGACTCTCCAGAGCGACTCAAAGGGCTGCAGCTCCGCACAGACACCACGTCAACAGTCTTTAACACAGTTTGGAGTTTAATTTCACACCGATTATCACACCGCTCTGTTTTAAACAACACACTCCAAAACAAATGACTAGAAGTTCAAGTCATAATTCAGCAACACACACACACACACACACACAATATCTGAAAGTTGTACAATTAAATTCATTCACTACCATGAACTAAATGAGGTTTATTGTGCTGAATACAGAAATTGAAGGGATGATAAGTGTTGCCTCAAAGTCTCCAAAACATCACTATTAACAGAACAAAAGAGTGCAGGGATTGTACAACATTCACAGACATATATTTTATATTTCTGTGGTTTGTGAAGCTGGAAATAAATGGACAAGACTGAGAGTGAAGTCAAATTAAGACAAATGTTTTCTTTGACTGAGTATCAAAACCAAACTCCACGGTACTTCTCAGCAGGTTTTGAGTCTCTAGTGTGTTTACACTGGAAGTTTACTCAAAATTAAAGCCCACCACCCGACCAATATTTGAGGCCGATATGAGAAATCAAAATTATTCTTTTACAAAATCCGTTACACAGGAGTAAATAAAATGTTTGATAAGGTTGCCATAAATTTTTAATAACTGCAACCAAGAAATGTACTGAACAGGATAGTTGAAAGATAAACTTGTCACTGCTCTCTGATGAACAAACTCTAGAACAGTGATGCTGTTTAAAACATGTCTGTTATTTCTGTACTTCAATTTCTTGTCATTTATCATCTGACATATTCACAGATATATAATATATCTGCAATGAGCTGATATCAGCTGATTTATCAGTCGGCTGTATTATAAAGCCATTGATGTTTCAGTGTGCTGTTAAAAGCTAACATTAGCATTCTCACAATGTTTTAATCATGTTAACAATGGCAATGCTAACTTGTTGAATTAAAGCAGGTATAATCTAAGTATAAACGTTTTTCTTAGTTTCACATGTTAGCATGCTAGCATTTGCTAATTAGGACTAAACAGAACGTACAGCTGAGGCTGATGATGTCGTTATTTCTGCAGTAGTTTGTTGCAGAAGTAGTTTTGGTATTTGGTCATAAACCAAAGTACGGAGCAAATGTTGCTATCAAATAAAGGCATAAAATATTAGTTTGAAAGGTTAGGTTGGTTTAACAATGCCATACTGTTTTAACCAGTTAGCGTCTGAATCAGAAAACAGTACAAAGAGTCTACAGCCATGCTAGCGGCTAGCTGTGAGGCTATACAATAAACTAAATGCTAACATTAGCATGTTAACATGCTCACAATTTTTTTTTTTAATCATGCTCACAGTGACAATGCTAATGCTGATGCTAAGCAGGTATACTTTTTTACCATGTTCACCATCTTAGTTTAGCATATTAGCATGCTAATTTGGTAACTAGCATGAAGTAGCACTAGAATACAGCTGAGGCTGATGGGAATGTAAAACTAGTTTATTTTATTTAGTCATAAACTTGGACAAAATTTGACCAGATTATGGCGCTAAATGAAAGGTCAGAAGATCAACAAAGTTATTGTAATTCATCCTGAGAACATAAATATGAATCAAATTTCATAGCAATCCATCCAATAGTATTGAAATATTTCATTAAAAACCAAAAATGTCGACCTCATGCCATTAAATAGTTGTTGAGATATTTCAGTTTGGACCAACATTAGTATCCCTACAGAGCCACTTTGCTAACACGGCTAAAAGCATAGCCTGCTGTGACAAAGGCAAGACACTAAAACACAGTGTTTTGCTCTGTGCTCTGCTGCTCTAAAACTGTTATGACTGTGGGTTATAACAATAGCAACGCCTGAGGTCAACGTTGGCTTCTGCATGGCCAGAACATGTCCAGGCACAGTATAAATAGAAGCATCAGACAACAGAAAGTCTGTACGTGAAGGAAATAAATAACCAGCTGCAGAAAAACAGACAGCTAAGGCAGACTGTAATCTGGACAAAATAAATTGGTCGTGTCTTTGCCTAAATACTGAGACAGTCTGACACTGTGACACCGGTAAGTAGGTTGCTCTAAAACTAGTGGGCCCTAAAGGAAAACAGCTCCACTCCCCGCTGCTCTCGGTCTGAAGGAGGAAATGAGGAAGGTCCGGGGAGACCGTCGAGTAATTGGCCGACTGGTAGTTTTTATTATAGAGCTGAGAAAGCCTGTGTGTGAACTGAGAACACATGCTGATCAAATATAGCTGGGCCTTTACTAGACAAACTCTCTTTTTTTTATTTTGTAAGACTGAAAGTGAAGATTTCAACAGGCAGAAACACATATTACTAGTAGAGCAAAGTGTTCAGTGTGTATCTATATGAAGGTGTAATTATTAACATCTAGTCCCACCTCATCATCTAAAGTGCAATCAGCAAAATCCCGAGGAGAACAATTAGAGCAAAGATTGAGCGCTGAAATAGTCGGGTTATAGATTCCTAAGTAGGGTAGATGTTGTTAAGAACTTTAAGCTTTCTGTAAGTTAAATTTAGAGGTTGCAGAAAACTAACTGGCTGTTAATTAAGTTGGTCATTAGCTCTCAGAGATGTTATCAGTTGCTGTTTGTCTCCTTCATACGGAGCCCAGGAGGGGGAAAAAAAAAACTAATTTGTGCTCTCGATTAAATAATTTGTGTTCTCGATTGATCTATTTTGCGTGTTCCTCTCTTGTAGAAGGCACCGAACACATTCAGTCAGATGGAAGTTTGAAGAAAGCGACGAAGAAGAGATTTCCCTGTAACATCAGTTACTGGTGAATGAAGATCCTGGGCTCTGTATCATCAGCCATGCTAGCAGAGAGGCTCTAAGGCAATGTTATGTCGCTAAAATCTGTCCAACAATTTAGTGAAATATCTCAATGACTATTTGATTGATTGTCATGAAATTTTAAACAAACATTCATGTTCTCCAGAGGATGAATCCTACTGACTTTGGTGATCCTCTGACCTCTTACTCTAGCACCATCTTGAGGTTCAGCTAGCTAATGTTAGCCTGCTAACATGCTAAACTAAGATGGTGAACATGGTAAACATTATACCTACGGAGGAGTGGCGGCGAGTTCAGACACATCTGTAATAACAGCAGGACAAATTACAGCTTCAACTATGAGCAAAGACTTATGGAAATGGACAAAAACAAGTTATGCTGATGTAAGTACCATAGACTGTATAAAAACATGGTCGTAGTTACCGTGACGTCACCCGTTGGTTTCTGAAGAGCGGTTTTGAAGCTCAAAGCGAGCCGCTCCGGCCGTCGCCATCTTGGCAGTGCGTGACGCTGCCTAACTCCCAGCCAATCAAAAATGGGCAAAGAGGCGGGCCGAATGACTGAAACAAGCCACCTAGTGGCTGGCGGACCTGTCACTCAAAGCAGCCATGTCCTTCATTATGCATAATTTTACGGCTTAATAAAATTTAAACGGGTGAGTTATAAAATAATTCACCCCCCGTACAGTTGTCATGAAAGAGGAAATTAGCTACAGAGACCAAAACTGTTTTTTGTACCAGGTTGTAAACATTGGAGCCTCAAGTGGTCATTCAAGGAACTGCAGTTTTTGGCACTTCTGCATTGGCTTCATTGGTTGCCGCTTGGTAAGTAGCCTTGCTGCTGCACTTGTAGTTCTTTTGATGAGAGCTATAGTTTTTTCTGTGCTCACAATGAAAACATTTTTTAATTCTGTTAAAATCACAAAGGTTTAAGTTTCTGACAGCCGAGAATATGGAAAGTAAACTCCATAAACATGCTTCATGTTTTCACACATGACCAATGAAAAGAAACGCTATGAAACTGCAACGGAGGCAAAACCAGACGTGACGTCAGGACTTCGGCTCTGTGAAGTGGGGCCGACCTCTCATTCAGGAATATATTGATTAATTTTTATCCTTGATGGTTGAACTGGATGATGTCTCTCCCTGAGGAAGATGAAGAATCTCCTCAGTCCTCTTGTGACACTCCGGGGGGGTGGGGGGGCTTCAATGAAGGGGATTTATAATCTTCAACCATCACTCCATCATGAATTCTCTCTTCAAACCCTGGAAACCAGCTCTCATCTCAGTCCTTCAGGCTCAAGGGGATGGAAGCATGTAGTATTAACACTGAATAGATTTGGTCTCAATCATATGGTGAGGTTGTAATTTAATTGCATGTACAGTCCAAAACATACATCCTCCTAAACGACTGGCAGAGTTTCAACATCAGTCAATCATTTCTGTGTATTTACTTGAAGAAGCCGTCATGCTGCTGCTGCTGCTGCCTGCTTGACACACAGTGAGTCTGATTATAAATGCAGCTCATTACTGGTAGAGTTCCTGTTGCACTTGCACATTGAACTGGAAGCTACAGATGGGATGTCAGCTGTAAGGGTGGGAAAAAAAACCCTGTTATCTTTATATTTTCAACAGATTCTTTTTAATTAAAGACAGGATTCATACGGAGATTGAGTGGGTCATACTGACTCATCACTCGTATGGAGGTCTCTTGTAAACACATAGTGTTGATTTGACATATTTACTGTAATGGAAGAGACCTTTCTCCATCAAAATAAATCACGTTTTTTTGTTACTATACAGTCGCCTGATGTCACCAGATGGCAAGATTTCCTGCCATCTGTGTCTTGAAAATATTTCACATTACAAATTTTATGTTTTTCTTAAGGCATATTATGGTGTCTTAATAACTGGGTGGTTCACAATCATTGACATTCAAATCACACATTGAAAACCTTGTTACCAAGCTGAAACTGAAATTAAGTTTCTTCTTATAATAAATAATAAATCCTGTTTCTCCCTCCAGGCATGAAAATACTTGATATCAGCCACTGTTTTACCTTTATTGGATTATGGTGATACTATTGATGATGTAAGCAGAGGTCAACAGCAGGCTGCTGCTTCTCATAGATTAGCTGAATAACAATAAAATGTTCTTTATTAAGATGCTTTCATCCTCTGATTTTTTTTTGCTCCAACTGCTGATCGTCTGCCAAGCTTCCACCTGCTGCTGCAGCTCGATCTGTGGAGCCCGAGCACGGTGTTACAGTGATCTTATGGCACGGTGCTGGCTCTGCTCTGTGGGTATGTATGTGTACTCCAGGGAGGGGGGGGGGGGGGTGGTTGATTCCTTCAGCATGCTGCAGGGAGCAGCTTGATGCAGAACCATGAATGCCAAACACGACTGTAGAGCCATTTGCTGCTATAAACGGTTTTTATCTTGTGACAGTGTTCCTGATTGGAATAATCAAATAAATGACTCCTTTCATCGTATTGTTTTCTGTATTTTCATCAGCGGTGCATGTTAGTGTAACTGCAGAGATTTGTCTTTAACCTGCGGTGTGTATCCGTATCATCTGTCTACACGGTGACGAGGACTGCAGCAGCACTTGAAATGTGATTTCAGCCTCAAAAAAAGAAACTAAATCTGCTTTTGGAAACATATTTTGGAGGCTACATGCTGCTGTATATATCTGCACCTCGCCGACACAAACCTGCAGCAGTAGAGGAAGTAATCACATCCTTTCTTCAGTAAAAGTACCAATACAGCAATGTAAAATACAAGTATTATGAGCTTGATGTAGTTAAAGTATTGCAGTAAAAGTACATAAGTATTATGAGCTTGATGTAGTTAAAGTATTGCAGTAAAAGTACATAAGTATTATGAGCTTGATGTAGTTAAAGTATTGCAGTAAAAGCACATAAGTATTATGAGCTTGATGTAGTTAAAGTATTGCAGTAAAAGTACATAAGTATTATGAGCTTGATGTAGTTAAAGTATTGCAGTAAAAGTACATAAGTATTATGAGCTTGATGTAGTTAAAGTATTGCAGTAAAAGTAGTGGTTTGGTCCCTCTGACTGATATATTATTATATATGACATCATTAGATTATTAATAGTGAAGCATCAGTGTTAGAGCAGCATGTTACTGTTGTAGCTGCTGGAGGTGGAGCTAGTTTACACTACTTTATATACAGTTAGCTAGTTTAGTCCAGTGGTTCCCAACCTAGGGGTCGGGGCCCCTCCAAAGGGTCAGCAGATAAATCTGAGGGGTCGCGAAATGATTAATAATAATAATAAAAATAATAACTTTATTTGTATAGCACCTTTCATACAATAAAACAGCTCAAAGTGCTTTACAACAAAAGAAATACACCATCAAAAAAAGACACATGAACATAAAAACATGTAAATGTACATAAGATGAAAAATAAACCCACTCGATAATATTACTAAACTAAAATAAAGTGAAAATATAATACACAGAATGTGTACTTCAGTGGTGGTAATTTAAGATTTAATAAGTGAAAATCAGAAGGTATTTCACCATGTGTTTGCAATCTGTAAACTAGCATCTAGGTCTCTGAAGCCATAAGCAAACAGAACCTCCCTTTTCCCAACAGACACAGACCAACAACTGGTCTTGATTAACTGAAATAAGCCTCTTTCAGCTTAACCCAGAACATCTTCCCACAGGTTTAACCTCACTGTGGGTCTTATCTGTGTCGGGCGCAACCCGGAGCTGCCCCGGAAATAACAAACAAACAAAACAATTACCTCTAGCAGTGCTGTGGGGGTTAAAAAACAAAGTTCTGATACACAAATCTGTTTTCAGTTTTTTGGACTTTTTCTCTAATCTTTGATTTTTGCTGAAATATTGGATCATTTGAACATTTATTGAAATGAAAGCATGTGAGAAGTTTAGAGGGAAAAATCACTATTTGGTGGAGCTGTTAACAACTCATAGACATGTGAAATGTGACCCCGACTACACACTGCTTTTTGTAAGACGTCAAAAGACAAAAAGGTTGGAAACCACTGGTTTCATCTTTAACAATGTGTTGTATTTTAAAAGCTTGTTATATTATCCATTGTGTCAAATCTGCATCTGAAAAGTAACTAAAGCTGTCAAATAAATGTAGTGGAGTAGAAAGTACAATATTTCCCTCTGAAATGTAGAAAGTAGCATCACATGGAAATACTCAAGTAAAGTACAAGTACCTCAACATTGTACTTAAGTATAGTACTTGTTTAAATGTTCCCATCACATACAAACTGAGACCACTTCCTCTGAAGGGTCTGTGTGTGGATGTTTTTGGTACGACTACTGTGTTCAGATCTGCACAAACAAATCAAACCATTAAATCCAGTTCAACCAGACTGAACTAAACAGGTCTGAAAACCCTTTAAAACACCAAACTCCCTTTTTATTTATAAAGAATGTAATATGGAGTAATGTAACCCTGTCAGCTCTTACATTTTTATCTTTGCTATTTATAGGTTTTACATTGTTTTGTATGTTTTGTCATAATGTTACTGTGTTAAACATTATTTTTATTGATTTTTTTTTTAGTATTTGTGCTGCATCTTCACATGAAAGGTGCTGTACAAATCAAGTTCTTATTATTTATTGTTGTATGGTTGGTGTCCATGTGTTCAGTTGTGTGTCTCTGTCCGGCTCTGCGAGGGAGAAAAAGCGCCTGTGTGTACAGAACATGTGTATTAACTCTTTGGATATTATCGTCCACAGAGACTTCAGGTCAGGAGCAACATTCATCTCTCAGCCGTTTTTTTTTCTGCTGAGCCGTAACATCTTTCCCCTGGAAAATGAACACACATAACAAATGTCCAGACTAACAGACGTACAGGCTCCGTCTGGGTTTCACATCTTACACCCTGATTCTAGTGTTAAACAGCGGCTGCAGAAGCTGCATTAATACACGGTGTCATCCCAGAAACGGAGAGAAGAAACGCTCCGCTGACCTTTCTTTCATTCCAGAAAGCCTTAAAAAGCAGAAAGATGCAGTTTCCCTTCATGTTCCTGTGAGGAGGGACGGAGACTCTTCGATGAAGACTTGACTTCTTGTCAAACTAGTCTCAGGTTTTATCAGGCGTGATGAAAAATGTACAAAATATTCCTTTTTATATATTGTACATAAACACAGCACTGTGCAAAGGCTTTCAGCAGTAAAAGTAAAGTGAGGATTCTTTTTAAAAAATAACGCCATGAATAGTTTTTATTGATCAGTTAACTTGATAAAACCTTCAAACTTCAAGTAAATCAATATCTGCTGTGAGCAGCTTTGCTTTTAAACCAGCAGCAGTTCTCCTCAGTGTTTCAGCTACTCGGCAGGTCGGTTGTTCCTGCGTCTTGGAGAAGTTGCCGCAGTTCTTCTTCTTCTTCTGTGGATTTCGGCGTCTCAACTGCTTCTGTGTCTTCATGTTAATCCCAGACTGACTCCATGATGTTGAGATCAGAGACCATCTGTTGCAGGACTCCTTGTTCTTCTTGTTGTTGTTGAAGATATAGTTCTTTATGACTCTGGCTGGATGTTCGGGGTTCGTTGTCTTGCTGCTGAATACATTTGGGACCCGTCAGAAGCCTCCCTGACGGTTTTGCATTATGGATAAGAATCCAAACATCTGAAGTGCCTAAAACTTTTGCACAGTCCTGCATCCAGTAGCAGTCAAGAGTTTGGACACACTTTCTCATCCAAGGCAATGGGAATATGTGTCCAAACTTTTGACTGCTACTGTATATATATATATACACACATATATACTTTTTACACACTTTTTATAGATTGGCGAGTGCATGAATATTAGTGTTGTTGTCACAGGACGGCGCTTTTGGTTTTATTTATGAGTTTATTCTCAAAGTGTGTGTATGTCTTCCTGTCAGACTGCAGTGTTTTCTTCATCTTCCAAAGAATAAACATATTGCTTTTTGCAGCTAGCTTGTGCTCGTGCTACATTTCAACTCCTACAGTTCCCTACTTCCTGGTCACATGACACAATAACTGTGTCTGTTTTGACCTCTACTGGCTAAAGCCGGCGTTGCATGAAGTACATTTGCAAATGTCATGACATGCAGGAGAGTAGTTTCTGTCTTTAAAATTACGTCATAGTTCTCATTTTCAAACATTTTATTTGGTTTTTCAGTCTTAGTTTTCATTAACAAAATTGACACAGCTGGAGATTTTCTGTGGCTGTTTGTTGTCAATCAAACTCTTTGTCTTCACTCTTTTTTTTCCCCACAAAAACCAAAATATTGCTTCATTTATCAGACCTAAAAACCTGCACAGAATACATTCCTCGGCACCAAATATTAAATGCAAATGTAGCAGAAATAAGTGAGACGAGCATCAAATGAGGTTTGAAATGACAGTCACAAACCTCCGTACGTGGACGGGTTTAACTGCCTCCATAACTTGATTTTGTGGCGACTCGAGTCTCACACATGATTTTATGACTTTTTTTTTTTTTAAGAAAAGGTGGAAACATCCGATTTCAGGCCTCCAACACTGCAGATGATGACATTACTGTACTATCCATCCCGACTCCGTCACAGCAAGATACACTGTGACAGTCTATTCCACTTTCCATTTCAGGAAATATTCCACCCAAACGCTCCACCTGCCTTCACACTTTCTTATGCTGCAGACACAAAAAACATCCATTTTGAAAACATAATCATATATTTCCGTATCTGCTGTTTGAGACAATGAGTAAATAAAACTGAGGCTGTTTTTCTGACACCTAAAAAATGTTCCGTCTGCTAGAAATTTTTGTTTATAATCTACTAATTTGCAACAGCAGATATGTTTTGAGAGAAATGTAATGCCACCTGAATTATGTTTTTTTCATTTTTCAACATAAT
Source organism: Thunnus maccoyii (assembly GCF_910596095.1). Classification (NCBI taxonomy): domain Eukaryota; kingdom Metazoa; phylum Chordata; class Actinopteri; order Scombriformes; family Scombridae; genus Thunnus; species Thunnus maccoyii. Next base: position 27,822,136 of record NC_056551.1, on the reverse strand, counting down.
TAGGAATTGTTGCTAAAGGGGACGTTTATATTCTATATTCTGGGGCTTTACTGAAATATCTTTGCATGATTTACAGTTAAAAACTACCTGCAGTTCATCCCACCGTACCCGACCCTCATCCAACCCTTCCTGCACCTCCCCGTCAAACCACATAAACCACGTAAACCGAACAAATGACGTGGTCTTTGTTCAGGCTGTGGAGGAAAAGTCTGATTCAGTCAGATTCAGACCAGTGAGGCCTCTGTGGAAACCACTGCAGGAGGAACATATCCTCCTTTTCTTTGCAACCAGAAATCTCCTCTTACTTTACAGTGACCTGTATGTGTGTGTGTGTGTGTGTGTGTGTGTGTGTGTGTGTGTGTGTGTGTGTGTGTGTGTGGTTCAGGTATTCCTCACGTTGTGGGGACGTAAATCTGTTTACACAGTCATGTTGTGGAGACTCGCCTCCCTTATATGGAGACAAAAAGCAAGTCTCCTTAATGTAAACCATTAATTTTAGGGTGAAGACTTGGTGTAAAGTTAAGGTTAGTTTATGGTTATGTTAAGGTTAGTTTAGGGTTATGTTAAGGTTAGTTTAGGGTTATGTTAAGGTTAGTTTAGGGTTATATTAAGGTTAGTTTAGGGTTATGTTAAGGTTAGTTTAGGGTTATGTTAAGGTTAGTTTAGGGTTATATTAAGGTTAGTTTAGGGTTATATTAAGGTTAGTTTAGGGTTATGTTAAGGTTGGTTTAGGGTTATATTAAGGTTAGGGTTAGGGGTATGTTAAGGTTAGTTTAGGGTTATATTAAGGTTAGTTTAGGGTTATGTTAAGGTTGGTTTAGGGTTATATTAAGGTTAGTTTAGGGTTATATTAAGGTTAGTTTAGGGTTATGTTAAGGTTGGTTTAGGGTTATATTAAGGTTAGGGTTAGGGGTATGTTAAGGTTAGTTTAGGGTTATATTAAGGTTAGTTTAGGGTTATGTTAAGGTTGGTTTAGGGTTATATTAAGGTTAGTTTAGGGTTATATTAAGGTTAGTTTAGGGTTATGTTAAGGTTGGTTTAGGGTTATATTAAGGTTAGGGTTAGGGGTATGTTAAGGTTAGTTTAGGGTTATATTAAGGTTAGTTTAGGGTTATATTAAGGTTAGTTTAGGGTTATATTAAGGTTAGTTTAGGGTTATATTAAGGTTAGGGTTAGGGTTATGTTAAGGTTGGTTTAGGGTTATATTAAGGTTAGGGTTAGGGTTATGTTAAGGTTAGTTTAGGGTTATCTTAAGGTTAGTTTAGGGTTATATTAAGGTTAGTTTAGGGTTATATTAAGGTTAGGGTTAGGGTTATGTTAAGGTTGGTTTAGGGTTATATTAAGGTTAGGGTTAGGGTTATGTTAAGGTTAGTTTAGGGTTATATTAAGGTTAGGGTTAGATGTAATGTGGTGGTTTTGGTTAGGGTTAGGATAAGTCTCCAGGAAATGAATGTGAGTCAATGTAATGTCCTCCGAAGTGATGGAAACATCATTGTGTGTGTGTGTGTGTGTGTGTGTGTGTGTGTGTGTGTGTGTATGTGTCTGTGTGTGTGTGTGTGTGTGTGTGTGTGTGCGTGCGCACCAGCACTGATAGTAAATCCAGTGAATTGTGTTTTGTGGAGCGTGGGGAAACCTCTGCTGATTTGGCATATTACAGCTCCACTAACAAAAGGTCACCATTTCATTACACTCAACACACACACACACACACACACACACACACACACACATACACACAGCAAACAGCAAGTCCACAGTCTGCTCATATATTTCACTATAATTCAACTTCCTTCGTCAGGCCAAGCAGAGCTCTTATAGTGCCAGACCATATTGTGCTGTACTGTATATTATATATATTGTATATTATTTTGGGCTCCCCTGGTTCTGTAAGTCACATTTATTATTTTTATTAGCCCAAATTTTCACCAAATTTCCAGAATGACAGCGAAAGAAAATGTAGTGAATGTTTGTTTCCATCCGCTGCTGTTGTGTGAATATCAGCAGATAAACTAATTCTCCAGTCGGTGCCGTTAAACCGTCACAGAAGAAGAAGAAACAACGAGATGACGTCAAAGTCAAAGCTGAAACGATAGAAAACATGATGGAAATATGACGTTTCTGTTACTTTCATGTATTGATGTGAGGAAGGTTACATGCTCCTCATCATCGCTCCACACAGATCTGATGTTTTCAGCTCTTCAGTGACGTTTAAGTCACATGATTCATGATGTCATCATTTATTCACTCAGTCAACACAGCTGCTGTTACACCTCAGACAACAGGAAACACTTTTTTTGGGATATTTTGACTTTTTCTGGCCTTTTTCTCACATCCTCTCCCATTAATCATCTCACGACCCCTCAGATTTATCTGCTGACCCTTTGGAGGGGCCCCGACCCCTAGGTTGGGAACCACTGGACTAAACTAGCTAACTGTATATAAAGTAGTGTAAACTAGCTCCACCTCCAGCAGCTACAACAGTAACATGCTGCTCTAACACTGATGCTTCACTATTAATAATCTAATGATGTCATATATAATAATATATCAGTCAGAGGGACCAAACCACTACTTTTACTGCAATACTTTAACTACATCAAGCTCATAATACTTATGTACTTTTACTGCAATACTTTAACTACATCAAGCTCATAATACTTATGTACTTTTACTGCAATACTTTAACTACATCAAGCTCATAATACTTGTGTCATGTAGGATTTTTATTGCATGTACATATGTTGTATTTTACATTCATTCATTGCAGTTATTATCAATAATATGATTTTTATTTCCAGTGTCCAGCAGACGTTGACAGAGCAGAGGAAGCTCGGAGCTGTCTGTGTATTTATCTTCCACTAATTAACAGTGTTTGCTTGCTTAATTTCCCAGGGTGCTGCTCTGCAGATGGTCAGCATAAACTGTTCAATAAGCTCAGCTGTTCGCCTATCATTAACTCTCTCACACACACACACACACACACACACACACACACACACACACAGGAACAGGACTGTAATATCAGCATGTATCGTGCTCTGGAGCTGCCCAGAGGTCCAACGCTGGTTTAAAAACTGTGTGTTTGTGTGTTTTCATGATTCTGCAGGTAAAGTAGATTTTCGTGGCGGCTGCACGTTATCGTTGTTGAAACTGCAGATTTGGTCCTCAGAGTCTTTAAAACCTGGTAAATCTAACGTGGAGACATTTCAGATTATAAACTACATTTGGTCACATGTGTGTCTCCGTTCATAAATCAGATTTATGCGTCTTTTTATATTGTCTAGAGTTTCATTTCATTCTTGTATTTATACCTTTTCTGTTTAATGTGAACGACCTTGTAGAAAGATAAACAGTAATACACATATTTCACTTTACATTCATGCTCAGAGTTTATTTGTTGAGACAAACTAATTGATTTTCTGTTGTGGATTCTGTATTTCTACTAATATATTGTTGGCACATACTGTATAATTCAGTATAATTACTGGTTATTCTATTTTTCGTGTCTTTTTTCTATTCTATAAATCTCCATTAACAGGTGTTTATATTTCTTTGATAAACTTCAATTTTAGATTTAATTGTTAATTAGTTTATTCTTTTCTTTTATTGGTGACATGTCTTCATAACAATTTAATTCTTTAATTTATCAGTTTTTGTTCATTTTGTTCTTATTATTTGTGCAAAAATAAATACACACAAATAAAAAAAACACAAAGACTGTTTGAATGTTCACATAGAAACCTGACTTCTGTGTTAAGGCAGACATTTATCCTTTAAATCTACTCTGAATTTTTTTTCAAGTTTTGTTATTATACAAAACAGAATGAAATGCAGTTATAGCTGCATCCTACACACACAGAACATTAATTAACAAATATTCAAATACTTTAAATTAGAATAGAATAAAACAATAAAATCAGTGATAAAATAGAACGTGTGTAAAAGTATCAGTTTTATGTCCTAAACATCATGAAGAGAATATTGTGTGTAATGAAAGCAGTGACGTCTGAACACCTTCATCACAGAAAACACGTTTAGTGAATTCAATCTAGAAAGATGAACCTCGACGTAAAACTGAAACAAGAGGAAGCGACAGAGAAAAAAATGACTTTCTTTGTCACCTTTTAATGCCGGCGGGTTTTCATTCGATGCTGCAGGAGCATCAGTGAGGCTGCATGTAGTTTAATATCTCTGTTTAGTCACACTTCCAGCAACCAGTTTATTATCACGGTTCAAACGTGGGACATCTGAGAAACTTCTGTTTGACTGTTTTCATGTAGAAATACATGAAATGTAAGAGCGTGCATGTAGATATTGTTTCTTGTCAAACAGATTCATTCTTTAGTTGCATGTATGAGGGATTTATCGAGCTGTTGTGCGAGTCGTGAACAGACAGTATGACTTCCTTCACAAGAGGAAAAAACACTCATTTGACCTGAAATCATATCAGCTGTCATGGAAGAACATTTTCTTGATTTTATTCCGTGTGAGGTTTGTTCGTAGGATTGACCTGTTCTGCTCCGTTTGTGGGCGACTTTCATTCACAAAAATGTTCCCGAAGCGTGAAAAGAAGAATCAGAAACCAGCAGACACGTTTATCAGCGTCAGTCATCGTATCAGAGGAGCTGAAACTATTAGAAAACATGAATCCATCGGAGCAGCAGCTGCACTGTGACAGAAATAAAGAGCTTTGACATGAAGTTAGATGCTGAAAAACGTCTTTCTGAAGCAAAACGATCCGTGACTCATATGAGAGGCGTCATGTGACGTCACAGAGATACTAGAGGAGAGAATATTACAGCCGACAGTCGCTGATGTTACACCGTCAGCTGCTGTTTACTACGACTGACATAAACATCATCACGTCAGGAAACTGGCAGCCATGACGATGATGATGATCTTGATGATGAAAAAATGCTGAACTCATTAACTGTGAAGCATCACTGGCCTGTCATGTGACCTCTCACCACATTGGTCCGTCTACTGTAGCTGCACTCAGTCAACAGTCGTCTGAAGTCTCACCGGAGATTTAAATAATCCAGCTCCTTCTGGTCTCCTGGACTCATCTGCACCTCTTACTAACAAAACTTGATATACGGCCTGGTTTTCTGAAGCAGACCTGCAGGAAACTGGAACGTAAATGGTGAAAACCCACATTTTTCCCTCTCTTGGCACGAATGTTTATTGAAATACAAGCAATAAACACAATCCCAGATTTCTCTTTGTAACTGTATTCAGGTTTCCGTCCAAATGTAGTTAAAATTTTAAGTGAAATTTCAGAGAATCAATAGAAGGAAATACAATATAATGAAGTGCGTTTCCGTCCACTACAGTGTTGCAAATATTAACAGTCGACTGCGTTGAAGTAAAGCTGCTGCATCAATCTGATTAGATACAACATTCTTCATCTCCAGCTCCTCCTGCAGAACCTGTTCAACCAAATTCATATTTATTCATATAACCAGTCTCACATAGTCGCTGTTCTAACTAAGCTGAATAAACCACCTTCCTGCCGACTCGACCGTTTACCAGCTGAGCCTTTAGTTGGTTTCAGGACGTCATATTTAAACGTCAAACCAGTGTTGTGAGGAAAGTCAGACTGTCTGTTACAGACTCGTACGACAACTCTAAACTCATCAATCGACGGCCGAAGAGCAAAACCTCCGATCTGAAAAATGCACTTTATTGAGAAAACTAAAAAAAACTTGTTTTCTTGCAGAATGCTGTTTGATAAGGACACCAAACACATAATACACTGTTTGTGGACTATATTATTATATGATGTGTTATAGATATTAATGCCTCGTAAAGTGCAGATAGGAGATTTTGCACTTGGTGCCTCAGTTGGAAGAGGTTCAACAAAACGATGCTCTAAATTAAGTTAATAATTAAAATTAAATTAAAAATAAAATTAAGTTTGTTTTCAGGTAAACAGATGTAGTAAATGTAATAGTTACTACATTGTAGTAAATTCAGTGTATTTGCTTCGTCGTCCGCTGGATGTTCAGTGATTGTGTAATACAGGTTTTGCGCTTCGGCCATCGAAATTTTGTTCGTAACCTCAGAGAAAATTCTAAGTACAAGAAAATTGATGAATGCCAAAAATGTTCACTCTTTCTTTTGTGTTAAAATCTGATATTTTGTTGATTCATCCATCCTGACTTCCTCCATACGTGGACTCTGTCAGTCTATAATAACGTCACCTGATTTCCCTCCTTTTGCTCCCGTCATAACTATCAGTAACAACCGCTGCTGGACTATAAAAACATCTTTAGAGATGCTTATTAAAACTATATTCATTTACTGTTCTGATGTGGCCACACTGACTTCCTGTTTAATGAAGTCAGATTTCAGCTCCGTCTCTCTGCCGTGATGCAGCTTTAATTTATGTTTTCCTCCCTGAACTTCAAAGGTGGAACCATTTTTTATTTTTTTACAGCAGCAGTGAAAACGCTTCCTTCTACCTCCACCGTGAACATCCAGCAGCTCCGCAGCAGGATAAGTACGATCAGAGTCTCCTCTTTCATTTCAAACCGAGCCCAGCGGTGGGTAATCACATTATACACCTGCACAACTACAAAGTTGAAAAGGTTAAAGACAGGGAAGTAAAGGTTAAGCTGCATCGATTTGCAACAACAGAGGGCAGGAGGGAGGAGGAGGAGGAGGAGGGCGGGAGGAAGGAAGGAAGGAAGGAAGGAAGGAAGGAAGGAAGGAGGGAGGGGGTGGACATTGAAAAAAAAAGGAGATAAAAGAGAGTTTGAGACTGAAGATGGAAAAAAAAAAGGTTTGTGAGCGAGTATTTATGCATCACCTGAAGAAGAAAAGCTGCTGAAGAGAGAGCTCACAGAAAACATGGCTGCCGAAAGAGGAACGACAGTGACGAGACAGAACTGCACTTTCATCTGTTCAGGGAACAACTTTAACTCTCCTCGTTTATCATCAATAATAAAATAAATTAGTCCATAAAAAGTTTATAAATGGTTTATGACTCTCCTCTTGTTTCCTTTCCTCTTCTCTTGTTTCCTTGTTTCCCCTCACCTTGTCTCCTTTGCTCTCTTCTCATCACCTCTTATTTCCCCTCTTCCCGTTTCCTTTACCTCGTTTCCTCTCCTGTCTACTTGTCTCTTTTTCCCTCCTCTCCTCATTTCCTCTCCTCTCATCATGTCTTCTTTTCTTTCCTCTCCTCTTATTTCCTTTCCTCTTGTTACCTCTTCTCTTGTTTCCTCTCCTTTTCCCTCCTCTTCTCTCCTTTTCTCTCCTTTCCTCCTCTCGTCTCCTTTTCTCTTATCTCTCATCTTGTTTCCTTGTTTCCCCTCACCTTGTCTCCTTTGCTCTCTCCTCATTTCCTTTCCTTTCCTCTCACCTTGTCTCCTTTTCTCCTCTCCTCCCATTTCCTCTCCTGTCTTCTTGTCTCCTTTTCTCTCCTCCTGTTTCTTCTCCTCGTTTCCTCTCCTCTTATCTTGTCTCCTTTTCTCTCCCTCTCCTCTTGTTTGCTTGTTTCCTCTCCTTTACTCTCACGTCTCATTTCCTTTCCTCTCCTCTTATTTCCTCACCTCTTGTTCCTCCTCCTCTCTTCTCTTGTTTCCTCTCCTTTCCCTTTGTTTCCTCCTCTCATTTCCTCTCCTCTTATTTTCCCCCCTTTCCTCTCCTCATTTCCTCTCCTTTCCTCTCATCCCGTCTCCTTTTCTCTCCTCTCCTATTTCCTCTCCTCTCGTTTCCTCTCAGACGTCTCTATAAAAGCTTTTGTTTTCACACTTTAATGCTCCTCTCTTCTCCCCCTTCTCCTCGGTTGTTGTCAGTTCTTTCTCATCCCTCGCTCCCAGCTCTCTCTTTCTTAGTTGATGGAAGAATTCAGGCTTCAAAAGAATGCTGACCCTTTTCATCTCCGACACACACACACACACACACACTCACACACACACACACACACACACACACACAGTTTATTAAGATGCACAAACACACACAGTAATGAAATTCAACCTGTTGAAAACAGCTGGCGTTACCATGGAGAGAGGAGACGTTTCCCTCTGATGAAATGAGGGAAGAAGCAAATCCTGAGGGAGAATTGACAAATCTGCAGGCTGCAGATAAACACAGAGGTGAAGAAGAGTGGAGAATAAGAGAGTGGGAGAGGTGACTATAGAGAGAAAGAGAGAGAGGAGAGGCTGAGCCGCTGGATTTACAGCCTCTGATCAGACCTTGACCTGCAGCCTGAGCTGTTAAAACCCAGACACAACAGCACTTCTCAGGATGAACTGGACCATGGCCCGAAACTAAATCCCAAACAGAAAAGCTTAAACCAGACCACACCGAAAGCCTGCTCTGTAACAGACTCTCAAATCTGATCCCAAAATCCCAAATATGGATATAGACTCTGCTATAAACATGATATTGTGTCATCTGCAGTATGAGTTATATATTATAGGTGAGACAAAGAGGGATTCACGTGTTTATGTGATTTTAAATGCATGACTGGAAGCATCGCTGTATCAGGATGGGTCGCTATGATTATTTGTACAGTCATGATCCCCTGAGGATGAATCCTACTGACCTTAGTGACGACACACTGCGAAAATCAGCAAAACCTCCCCAAACAACCTCTGAGTAATGAAGATAAAATGAAAATAGCAGGTTTTGATGAAGATCTGGATTGTGCAATAAGGCAGACCTGCTTGATTCATTTGGTGAACGTTTGTAAAGATACACAGATAACATGTTAACTACATTTGCTGTCTAACAGGGACGTTCTTGCATGTTTTCCCACTGGTTATGGAAAAAGTTTCATATTCCAAGCACGGCCGATCGTCTGCAACGTGCTAGTGTAGTAAACACAGAGACATGCCATGGTTTTGGTTGTGTCCCCCTCGGTCTGGATAATGATGGAGGACCTGGTGAAACCCTGCAGTGGGGGGTAGCTGCAGCGTACGCCGGACAAGATCCAGACACGGACGAAAAAATAGCTGCTGGCTAGAACGCCGCTGTATACGGATCTCCTGAAACATTCGTTGGCAAAGACAGATGGAGAACCATCACGTTTGGAGAGAGATTGGTGGAAGAAAGTACATATATCTGTGCTTTATTATTTACATATTCACAAGTTCAAATATTTACACCAGCATCCTGTGAAGGTTAAAACAGTATTCAATCTGCTTCTGTGGTTTTACCTTCATTACAGGTAGATCTGCCTCAGTCTAGCCTATGATTGGTTGGTTTAGTCACATGTGCCTTAGAGATGAGGAAGTGTTGTTGTTATGACTCTGATGCCGGGAGCTACAGTAAAAGTTCTGCTTAAAAGTCACCTGTCTCCATCCTGCTATTTTCTCTAATGAAGAGTGTCCAATTACCACCTATTGAACCCTCACATTACACTAACAAAATCAATTATTATGACAATTATTTATAATTATTGATAATATTGGAAATATGCAGAATATGTTCCTCTTTAAGGTTAGAAATCAGTAAATCCACTTTAAAATCAGAGAAGTTGCTCCTAATAACTTGAACTCTTTGGTTCAGAATCATCTAATTTCTTTTTTTACTTTTTCTCCAGTAAAAGTTTTTACAGCTACATCCAGACTTGTGTGTGAACCAGAAGTGTTGAGAAGCAAACGCTGCGTGTAACTCTGATGTCACTAAACATATCGATCCTGGCCGGCTGATACAGAACAATTACAATCAACAAATCAATGGAAATGTTGTTCTGACATCACTAAGACTCAGAATGTCCCATCAACATGGTTCTTATATCCCGGGAATCTCCTCTATACATTCAGATATGTGCTGCTTTGAAAACATCTGCACATAAAGACAAAAAACTTCCAACGTTTGTATTCACATATTTAGTAAGTTTTCCATTAAAAGTCTCCTAGAGCATGCACTCACAAGCAAAATGTAAAAGCCTATACATGGCAGCCTGCGTGACACAGATAGTGACTCTGACATATAAATGAAAGAGATTAAAGTGGCTCTTGCTGGTTATTTTTTTCCAGGGAAACGTGAGTTGATTTCAGTGAGAATTCTCAGTAAACACCTGAATTTCATTTCTCCTGGTATTCACTCTTTTATCCAGAGGCTTATCTTCTTCCTGCTGGGAGTGATTTTTGGAAGGCAGATCCAACACTGGACCGTTCCCCCCTTCCTCACAAAAAAAATTGTCGCACAGAGTGAATTTGCTTTTTCAAGGACAAGAAAGCAGCAGATTCCCTTTGTCATGTCAGCTCCTCCTGATCCCCGTCCTGTAACTATCCAGGTGTGCCTCTGGTGGCAGAATTACCCAAAACATCATGCCACCACTAAGCTCCAGTGAAATAGCACAACCTGTCATTGATGTCGTGACCAGTTTGTGTTGGTGGGAATCCAAGCACTGCAGAAAAGGGTTTTTTTTTACCTGAACCAGCTTTGTGTCCGGTCCCTGCCACACAGAGAGACAGAAACCCTCTCTCGGTGTGAGGTGTGTGTGGGTGTGTGTGTGTGTGTGCTTGCATTCATTCATACAGCACACACACAGACACGTCGGGCCTGTGTGCAAAGCCTGCGCTGTGGTCAACAAAGAGAGGCTGAGCGGGATAATCATAATGCCATCATTATGTGTTCCTGTTGACTGAGCAGAGACTGCGCTGTTCCTGCTGGCTCTGATTCTTGGAGCAACAAGACGCTTCCAGCCCCTGCACACACACACACACACACACACACACACACACACACACACACACACACACACAGAGTAATACCTCTGTTTGCTAAAGAAGCCCTCACAGGACAAAACTGTAAATATGGCAGAAAGGATGATGGTGGAGAATGGAGAGTAATCCCAGCAGACAGAGTATTACCACTGTAGATAGAAATGAGTCTCAATAATGGCGACAAGTGTTACAAGATTTACAAATAAAAACATGGAGCGTTCAACTAGTTCAATATTGAGCTTATAATGTTAGTTCATAATGCACGTTTTGATTTAAACTAATAGATCACTGCAGAGATTCACCTGGATGTCTCGTTACGATCTGACTGTTGCTCCAGCAGAAGAAGAAGTCCACATGTAGCCGTAGCAACAGTAGCCATATATCTTTATATACAGTCTATAGATGTAACAACAACAGTAGTTTATTTTTATTTGCATGTTCCATTATTAATTCTTGAAAATCCAGCGATTGATCTTTGCATTCACAACTTTACTTGTTGTAAATGGTTTAGCTTAACAGCTTATTTTAAGTTAAAAAGTAACGTAGCTGCTAGCTACTACGTTAGCTGTTTTAGAGTCACGACAGTCCCGTAAACTGTGACGTGAAGAGTTTTACTCAACCATGGATGTATTATAAGAGCTGGATACTGGACGAAAAATGGTGTCCATTCAGTCCTATAGGAATTGCTCGCCTGGCGCATACGCCAAAAAAAGTTTCTAGCTAGCTGTGCGGCTCACTGAATATGTGCAGTAGTGTTTCCCCCGCTGGCCCCGCCCCTGAGTTCCCGCTCAGCCCATAGACTTTACATTGTGATGACATCATGGATTTTTAAATCGCTTTTCTTGGCTCGAGGAAAGTTTTACAAAAACAAAACCTCCATGGATCAAAAGTTCATAATAGAAAGAGTCATAATTGATGTTGTTTGCAGTTCGAGGTGTCCCGTCAACAGTTTTACAGGCGTCTCTTTTACAGTGGTGGTTTATGGGGAAAATGCTTTTTGGGCTGCAGGGGGATTTTTCGCTGCAATACCGCGAGATGCCACTGGGAAAAATTGGCTGCAAGGCTGAGCGGCGGCGCCCTATCCAGCTCTTATTATACATCCATGGACTCGACTGATAAAAGACTCAACACACTGGTCTGAGCTCTCGGTTTGTGTTTATTAACGAGATATTACCTCCGACTGTGAAGCTGCGACTGAACAGTTTCTACTGTATTCAGTCTGTCGCTCTAACAGCAGCCAGCAGCTGCCTGCAGATATCAGACTGATGTCTTCTTCCAACAATGCAGATGAATTAAGGAGCAGTTTCTCAGTTTTTGCTGTCTGTCCTCACACTGATCATTAAAGTAGATGTTTGTACTGACAGTCCATGTGTAGCTGGATGGGACAGCATTTAAAAAAAACAAAAGAAAAAGCATTATGATGAAGTCCTTGCTGCAGGTCTTTTATTATTTTTGTTTTGCACATGTAGACCTAAAAATATAGATGTGTCATGTTTTAGTCTTTCTGCATTTGCTCAAGAAAGAAATCATCAGTCCGTAGTTTTATAACCAGGAAATGTTGTTTACAGTTCAAGGAAACAACACTGCTGCTCAGGATGAACTGAGAACATCTGAATACAGTATTATATTTATCTGATGTAATCGAATCAAGATTTGAATTGAATGGATTCTGGATTTAATGAGAGATCAGTGCTGATATTCAGCCCTAATGACATAACAATACTTAGTAAATCACAGTGATGAGCTGTTTAATCTTTCTGGAAAAGCATCTTTACACATGAATTCACTGAAAAGCTGAGTTTTCCATCGTGCATTTATCAACCTGAGAGCGTGAAAAGAGTCTCAGAACTAATTGAACCTGATCCACATGCTGCTTCTCGTCTTATTCTCAGTGGATTGTAGATGAATTTGGTCCATGAAAGGAAGGATGTGTGATGATATCGTTCAAAGGAAGAGCTGGCGAAGTTCTTATTTTGTAGACGTTTATTAGACGATGGACCATCGGGTCCATTCCATGTACAAAGATGGTCTGGGCAACGTACCATTGTCGGTGCATAGCTTATATGGGGTTACACATCTGTATCTTATCACATGAATAACATAGGTTTTCCATGGGCACTAGGTCAGTTGGGAGCCATCCAATCATGTAATTGACAGCTACCTCACAACATATTATGTGTCACAACAAACCACATCTGGAACAGTCCCAAACTTGACCATAGATCCATTGTTTGTATCTCTAAGGTCCCCCCGAAGGGCCATACCATATTACCTAAGGTGACATGCAGACTCTGGACTGTTTATGTCACATGTCCAACACCCAAAATCAGTGAAATACATAGGGTCAGATAAAAATCATACTAACAGTCCATAAATCTGTTTCTTCCGAGAAGAACGTATGATGTCACGCAGCTCCTTCAACAGGACGTTAACATTCAATTGTTCATTTACTTTTTATTTATTGATTAAAAACGTAAATTTCATCACAGTTTTTCAAAAGTTATTGTTGTTTTCGTCGTGGAATAAAAGGTCATCAGTGAATATTAGTAGTTTTTTTGATGAAATGAACTCAGTGGAGTCAACCTGATCATTTTTGCTTCCTTTTTCCAGAAAGAGACGGATTAAAAAACAAACATGACCTGCGTGCTCTTCTGCTTCTTCCAGCGTTTTCATCTGAACCACAGAAGCATCTCTGCCACCCTGGGTAAGATTAATACTGCACACAAAGAGCCAGACCTGCTGCGAAATAAGACACAGTCACTTCCAAAAGGACACGTCCTTTACCTCTGGCTATATACACACACACACACTCTGAAACACGCTGATGTATGCACATACACACTCACACACTGTCTTTAACACAACAGCCATGACAAAAGAGAGGACAGCTAGCCGCGAGCTACAATCCTATGAAAAACACTGAATAAACAGCTGAATCTCTCCTCCATTATCCCGCCGCCGAGGGAGCGCGTTCACACAGACTGCTGTTTACACGTTGTAATTTGTCAACAACATTAACACGACGCACAAAAGCAATTCAATACGCTGTGAATACGACCAGATCAGCCTGTGAGGAGAGGACAGGAGGAGGAAGAGTGTGTGTGTGTTTGGACCGAAGGGGAAGAAAAAACTGATTTACAGAAAGAATTAGACGCAGAGCCACACACACACAAACAAACACACACACATATGTACACACCATGTGCAAGAACGTGATAAGAAATGCAGGATCATTCATCTCCTCATTGGAAGACTCCCTCTCTCCTCCTTTTGAGATCCATCTTTCTTCCCCGTACCTCCTCCGTTCTCCTTTCTCTCCCTCTCCTCCTCCTCCGGCCAACGCAGGAGAGGCTCATTTATTTACAACCACACAGAGATCATTCATAAAGTGCTTCACATTAAGCATAGAAGTGTGTTTTAGAGAACATTTAACAAAACCGAGAGTCCGCAGCCACGCTAGCAGCTCCGTGAGGCTGCACTTGTCTTTATACAGCATGTATATATAAAGCTGGATGTAGCGAGGTGTGATGTCACCCGTTGGTTACACCGGAGTCGGTTTGAAGTCCAGAGTTGCAGATTTTCTGTTTGGAGCCAGAATAAGGAGTGCGGGGTGTTTCCTTTCATGCTGTGGGAAGACGTCCCGCTACCGGACCAAAGCTAACGTTAGCTACTTTAGCCAAATTGTGCGAACAAGGCAGGATTTGTAATCAACTAACATTAAAAGACGGGTTCAATCATTTTTTAAGTGTTTCTTAAATCAACAGTCAGGATCCCAAATGAACATTAAAGCTGTTTTTCTTGCTGTAATCATTCCTCCTGTTCATACTGACCATTAGAAGATCCCTTCATAATGACCTTACAATGGAAGTGATGGAGGACAAAATCCACAGTCCTCCTTCTGTGCAAAAATGTATTTAAAAGTTTATCTGAAGCTAATATGAAGCTTCAGCGTCCAAATGAGTCACATCAAGTAGATATCTTTCAGCGTTGCACAGAAAGTTACTGAAAGGAGCTTCAACACTTGGTGAGTAACGCTAGCGTGAGCAGCTAATGCTAGCGTGAGCAGCTAACGCTAGCGTGAGCAGCTAATGCTACGTTCCAACTGACCCTGAGCTCCTTAAAGGCAAAACTGTTCCTGAACCCACAAGCTGTTTTATTTACATGTGCTGTCTGAATGATTTAGAGAGTGAGTTCCACTGTGTTTTCTACTGTCCTGGGAACTGCACAGTGCTTTGTTTACTAAGATAAACATACATATTGATTTTGTGAATATGGATGATGCACAAAGACCGAGTTGGCTGTTCACACATGAAACATAAATGAGCAAGTTAGAGAAAGTCTGGGAGAAGACAAAGAAAAGCTCTTTATGGAGATAATCTGTAGATATTTAATGGTTCTTCTCTGTGAGCAGTTCATTTGGGAACTTCTGTTTTTTTTGTTTTTTCTCTTCTTTTTCCACCTGCTTCTGAATATGTTTTACTGTATATATTGATGGAAAATGCATGTTTTGTAAGAAAGTACTATCTTGTATTCCCATGTGAGATGGGCCAGATGTTCGGCATAACACAGAAATAAAGATAAAAACTAAAACTACAGGGATATGAGTCTATACAGTGTTATTGAAGAGCATACTCAGATGGAGAACACTGACCCAGACACTGATGTAAACCAGCAGTCAGCAGCATTTTAGTAGCTGAAAGTTACCCAGTCTTTAGTATTTATTATTTAGTGTTAGCAATAAGAAATTAAAAAATAATGTTTATTTTAGTCATAATTATTACAAAAAAATGTAAAAAAAATATAAATTTATAATTGCAGCCAAATCATATCAAATTATACATCTCGATACGTGTTGAATCATATTTTTATCTTTATTATAAGTGTTGAAACAAGTCCAGTTGCTCTTACTAAAACCTGAATGACTGAGAATCTTCACAGACTGCAGCAAATATACCAACATATATTACGCTATTATCACAGCACATGTGTGACGGTTAATTAAGACTTAATTTGAGGTGTAACGTTGTTAACTCCTCACATGCGGTATCTCACCTCCCGACGAGGGAACTTCTGACTTCTGTGTTTGATTCATCTTCTGTGACGACTGTTCTTTTATCCTGTTGAGACATGAACCATCATTTTCAGACACGTGTGAATCGTCATTTGTGGTGACCACAGACTGTAAAAAATATGGACGTAGTCACCGTGAAAAAGTCATGTTTGATTTTTGGAGGCAGAAGTGTCCACATTTGGATGAGAGGGTGGAGCTGACAATAGCGCTAGCTGCTAGCGTGGTTAGCACGATGCATTTACAATCTATGGTTAACAGTGATAATACTAATGCTAATGCTAATTTTTGCTAGTGAAAAACAGGCTTAAAACCATTAAAACAAAATGTACTCACCGGAAAAACTGATCATCCGACTCATTGATGAGTTTTTTATTACAACCAAACGCTGAACAAGACTGTTTTTAGACAATTAACTTCAGTGAACTGAAAACACACTGTTAAATAACAGCAGCTATGCCTTTACGCAATGGTTATGTTACGTAAGCAATGTTATCGTGGTAGCGACTTGTCAATCACAACGTAGCCACACCCTAAAGCATACCCTGCTTTATCGTCAAATTTAAATTAAATGGGATCATAATTTACAAAATGAACATCATACGGTATTGAAGAAGACTTGAAACTCATTAGGAAACAGTTTACTGAGGTAATAAATCAAGAGAGAAGTAGGGTCATTTTCTCATAGACTTCCATACAATTGGACTTCTTTCTGCAGCCAGTGGAGTCGCCCCCTGATGGCCGGTAGCGAGAATGCAGGTTTTTAGCACTTCCGCATTGGCTTCATTTTTCAGCCCTGGAGGTTGCTGCTTGGTGGTGACAGGTGGAGACATCTGTCATGACAGGAGCTAAGTACAGCATTGCATTGTGGGGTTTTGATTTTGCCATAGAGTAATGTAAATGATGTTTTGTTTTATAGGAGGAATTTGATGTGGTGTTTAAATTTTACACCAAGAATTTGGACTCTCAAAGTGTCGGGTGGTAAATATAGCACATCAGGTACCAAATAGGGAGGGATTCAAACTGCCAAAAAATAAAAACATGCTTCTTTTATTATTCTTGCTCAACTGTATTGCACATGATGTCCCAAAAACATGTTGTTTCAATCCTTCATTATGCAGGAAATAAAAAAGATTACGCTTGAAAATAATCGAGATTTAATCTTACAGCCCTGTAGATGCAGCACGCAGCCCCCTCACAACATTTACATGAACAAATTCAGCAATTTATGACTGAATTCTGTCCAAAAATGGATAAATTATTTTTAATGAAAAACGAACGCCTTTAAGCCTTAAAACCTGGTGGATAGGTAAGAAATGAATAAGTCAGATGAATTCTAACATCTTTGAAAAGCTAAAAGCGATCAATGTTTATCAAAGGAAGAAAACAGCAGTTAAATACAGACGACGAGGGAACGAGGCAGCCAGTCGGTGCTATGAGCAGGGATAGCGCTTCACTTGTGGTTATAAAAGAGCATGATAAATACATATCTGAAGCAAACTGGAGCATGATTGCTACACACTGTAATGTACTCTACTTTGTTGGCAGTCCCAGCCTCGGGAGATGCACTGCAATCAGACACGCCAAGTTTCCATCCAGAGCTGGAATAAATATTCAGATCCTTTACTTAAAGACTCCTGCACAGCCATGACACATCAACATAAGTGTTTTCACTTATTCTGCCTGATTGGATCTCGTCTCATGAGCCTGATGGTGCCCTGATTTTGATATGTCATAGCAGGAAAGACACAGGTGTAAATGATAAGATTAACAGAGGCTGTATAGCAGCTCTAGGATCCTGCAGGATACTGTATTTATCAAACTTATTAGAATTAAACTAAAAAATACTCCTTTTTAATCTTTGAAGACAACATATTTTGTGATTTTCCAGGCCTGTATTTATGTATATTAGACTCAGTGTGACCATCTGCTGTGCTGATGATAGAACATGTTAACACTCCAGCTACACAGGAACAGTATGTAAATGAATATAAAACTTGAGAGCACAATCAAGAAACCAAAAGATATAAATCTTCTCACTTTTGCTCTCTGACTTCTTCTCAACAGGAGAACACAGGACAAGTGACTGACGGAGCAGATGTGTTGCTGTAGGAGACAAAAAAAAATGTGCAGTTTAATGTCTCCTTTAGAAAACTGTGTGCTTGGATAGTTACTTTAGTTTATACTCTATGACCTCTTTTCTTAAGTTGTTGGCGGTCTGTAGAAACTTCTGAATTCTTAATCTTTGTGCAGTCGATTGCATAACAGCTCTTTACAATTTCAGCAGTGTTTTCCATATTTTTTCCATGTGAATGCACAATGGCAGATGCTAATGGTTGTGTGTTTGCCTCTCTGGACTGAGGAGTGACTGTGGCAACATCGTTCATCTCGACCAGAGACTCAGGCCTTTGTTTTTTTACCCTCCTGGTGTGTGTTCCTCTCTGCTGGACAAAATAAGTGTTTACACACTAACACTGGTGCTTGAGACACAATGACCACAACCTGTAATTCATGTACCAAAACTCCCTGAACCAATTCTGCTAAAACAAAAGCTGCTGCTTTACATTCAGATTGCAGTTCTAAACCACATTTATTTCAAAACACCACACACAATTCTCTTCATTTGGCACAGTCTTCATAAATCTTCAATAAATCTCTGCCAAATGCCAAACTTTAATTTCCTACTATCCACTCTGACTCCTCACACAATCAGAGCTTTAGCAGTAAAAGGGCTACAGGTGAGCTCTTCTGTTTTGGAGTAATGGATGCCAACGTAGCAAGAGGAGAATGACCGGGCCCCCAGGAACAGCGCCAGGCTTTAAAGCCAATTTGACAAAGTGGCCAAACTGTGTAATTACGACTTCCATGTCCGTCACGTGATGCATCCAAAAAGACTTTTTCCCATAGACTTGCATTGTGAAAGAGACATCTGTAGATCTGAGATTTGAGCATCACAACCCGGGTGAAATGACTCGTTTCACTATCAGAATTTAATCCATTCGGTCCAATAACATTTCAGCATCACAGATGAATGGTTTTACCCCATTTAAGGTAGGTGGAGGTCTAAACTGGAAGTTAGCCATCTTAGCAGGAGGATGTCTGTAGCGAGCATGCTCTATGGGTGCATGGGGCCCATAGAGTGTGTGCAGTATGTTTTCATCTGGGTCATTTCTTTACAGCGGGAAGTGAAATTCTTGACTTCATGCACCATTGAGCAACTGTATGAATGAATGGGTTCCCGCCTCAGACGCTGTAATCAGATCTCTTTATACATCCGAGATGAGGACGAGGAGGACGATGAAAAGGAAGAGCAAGACCGAGGAGAGCCATAATCTCTGATGAGATTCAGGCCACTTTGGTTGACCCTGGTCTAACAATGTGGGAGGCTGAGCAGAATACAACCATACTCGAGCAGGTTCACAGAAGCATCCATTGCCCAGACTTTCCAAAATGAGAATAGGTTAGAAATCTGATGTCATTGCAGTATTGTAGTACTGCATATCCACACAGTACTCAGTGATTACTGTTGTACAGTATTGCAAGTGGACCGTAGTACTGTAAACAGAAAGTATGTTTCATGTATATATGAGATTAGGAACTGTATTCCTACTTACACATTATTTACAGTATTTTACTTTATTTGTATCCTTTGCAGAACTGTAAGAAAACAACAACAAGGTGGTAGGAAACATCTTCTGTCTCCTGAACAGGAGACCGCTGTCGTCAACACAGTTCTAGTAAACAACACCATAACACTAAAGCAAATACAAAGTAAAATCACAGAAAATAATGTCATATTCCAAAATACTGACAGTTTATCAACACTTGAACGTGTCTCGCTAGAACCAGACGAGGATGAGGAAGGTCTACAGTCTTTTCAAATTAACACAGAAAGAGTCAAAGAATTGCGCTATGACTATGTTCAAGTCCTATACATTCCCATAGCTGATGCACACTATCAGCACTGTATACATATTACAGTATTGTCATCCCAATATTTGCACTTCACAATATTGACTGTCCTAGGTCTATTTCTGACAGTCATGTTGCCTGTTTCAGAGAGTTCTTGAGCTGGATGCAGCTGCAGTGGAGAATGAATTCATCTTCACTGATGAGGTTGGTTTCAACCTTGAGAAAAGATGAGGAAACGGGAAGGAATGTCATTGGCCGGTGTGCCGTTGTCGAAGTCTCTGGCCGGCGAGGAGGGAACATCACTATGTGTGGAGCCATTAACCGCTACGGTGTCATCCATCACCATGCCACCCTTGGCCCCTACAACACTACCCATCTCATCACATTCCTGGACACAATACACAACATTCTCATTCCACCGGACCAGATAGATGGCCCAGACCAGCCCAGATACGTTTTCATCTGGGACAACGAAAGTTTCTACCAGGCTGCTCCGGACCGCAGCATTGACCACCTCTTGCTTTTCAGTAGTTTATCTTCCACCATATTCTCCATTTCTCAATCTGCCTGCCTGGAGGTAGAAGGTCTATGACCACAATCCACATACTCGTGTACCTCTTCTGCAAGTTATGGAAGATGCATGTGCAGATACAGCTGAAGAAGCTTTTCAGGGCTGGATGCACCAAGCTAGGCGATACTTCCCCCACTGCTCGGCCACGGAGAACACGGCCTGCGATGTTGATGAGGTGCTGTGACCAGAACGAAACACAAGACAAGACGCAGCCTTTTTTTTTGTAAACAGTATATTTTTCTATTATTTGTTATATATTTAAAACAATTTACACATACAACTTTGTGTTTGTTGGGATGTATGCAGTATTTTGGGGAAAAAAGAACATATTTTATTAGTATTACAATATATTTGTGTATATTTGAGTTACAACATTATACAAAAAATATTTTACAACAGACTACTGTACATACATAGTAAGTGTTAAACTGAAGTCTCCAGTGTTTCCATTCATACACATCAGTGATCAATTGTTCCTTAGAAATATCTTCATATGATGGTGTGTGTGTGTGTCATTTGACCTAATATTTTGAATGCAGAGTTTCATTTTGCAGGAGATTGGTGGAGTTTTGCCTTTTGTGTGTGTGTGTTTTTGGATTTGTGCG
Source organism: Thunnus maccoyii (assembly GCF_910596095.1). NCBI lineage: Eukaryota > Metazoa > Chordata > Actinopteri > Scombriformes > Scombridae > Thunnus > Thunnus maccoyii. The sequence goes on along the minus strand of NC_056551.1, from coordinate 27,801,295 downwards.
TAGAGTTCTGAGAACATGAGGTATGCTTTCAGAAAACACGTGTAAGTAATTGAGGAAAAACTGTAAAAAAAAAAAAAAAAAAAATCTATCCATATAACCCTCTAAGTTTGCATGTGCACATATGCAAATGTGAATGTGCATGTGCATGTGTTAACGTTAATTTGCGTCTGTGCAGTCTCTCACGTGAGGGAGGAAGAGGCTCCTAAGTGGATCTCGACTCATTTTCTCGTTCAGTAAATTCAGATCATGAACCGAAATGACGATAAACTGTTTTTTTTTTTCAGAGCACGTTACTGCTGCACAAAGGCGATGAATTTTGAATGTGACAAGAGATGAAATTCATTTGTGGAGTCTTAGCCACCACAATAAGGTCATGTCTGCTTGTGCTTTCTCTCTCTCCCTTCCTCATTGTGTGGAAGCACATGCAGTTTAAGTATATGTGGTTGAGCAAATCCCACTACTCAGTGAGCTTTATAAATATGTATTTAAAATACTAGCGGCTCTATTTGTCTGCCCTATATTCAATTTATAACAGAATAATCTGTGAACTATTAGGCAAAATGTAATCCCTCCTCATTCTCTGCTTTATTGAGTCTATTCAGACAGTTGGCTGCATCCAGAGTGCAGTGCAGGGTGGAGAAGGTGGATGTGAGTCATTTATCACTCCATACATGCACATTCAGAAGAAAAAGTGTGTATGAATGTATTTGAGAGCAACATATACACATCAGCAGCTCATATATCCTGCCTGTGATGTCATCTATGATGCCATTACATCCACGTTGAAGTCATATTTGATATAAGCATTTTATATTTACCTAAACATGCCATTTATCTTTAGATCACACTTGGATAAACACAGATTCTCTCTCAGATTTTATGGACGCAAACTGCACACAAACAAACAAAACAGTGACTGACATAAGATGTTCTCATGCATTAGTGTCATGCATTTTATTTTTGGCATCAACAGTAATTATATTTGGGTCTCTCATTAAAAGTAATGAGCAGAATAGTTGAATATTCAGAATGATGTCAATGTAAATGCACTCAGTGACACAAACGTCAAAACAGACCGTGAAGAGAAAGAGGCTTTTAATTTTAGACTCATAAATGGAGTTTACTTAAAATGTGAAAAGTTGAAGAGCTGAAATGCATTTTAATGCCCAGCAGTCCACCATACAATCTTTTTAAATAAACAGTTTAACAAATGATTACACAGTTTTTTTATGTTTATTTTCAGAGTCCCTGCATATGAAACTCTTCAAAACCCTCCTAAGAACTAAACTCCAACCCCATCTTCTAACATTAGTATGCTAACATGTTCATGATGGCAATGCTAATTCTGGTGCTAAACACATTTACCATGTTCATCATGTTAGTTTAGCATGTTAGCATGCTAACAGTTGCTAATCAGCACTAAACACAAAGTACAGCTGAGGCTGATGGGAATGTCATTAGTTGTGCAGGTAATTGATCACATACCAAAGTATTGAACAAACTGAAATTTTGACCTGTTGGTGGTGCCAGATGAAAAGTCAGAATCACCAAATGTATTACAATTCACCCTGAGGGGAAAATCAATGAATATCTGAACCAAAGAGGAAAAGTCAGAGAATCACCCAAGTCAGTAGGATTTTTTATCCAGCCAAGATATTTCAGTCTGGACCAAAGTAGTGGACCACTAGAATCTCTTTAAGGACACCTACAATCACATTAAGAACCCATAGAAGTTCCTCAGTGGCCACTAGAATCTTTAAATGGACCACTAAACATCTTTAAGGTCTTCTAGACATTTAAAACCTCTTAAAGAACCAATAGAGCCCCTAAAGGACCTGTAAAACCTCCTCCATGATCAATACGACCTCTAAATAGACCACTATACCTCCTAAACTTCTTCTAGATATGTAGAAGCTTAAAGAATCAACAGAACCCCCTCAAGGACCAGTATAACCTCTTCATTGACCACTAAAACCTCTAGAAAGTAGAACCTCTTAAAGGTCCACTAGAACCTCTAAATGGACCACTACAAGGTCCTCAGTGACCAATAAAACCTTTGATGAAATGATGCATAGAACTTGCTCAGGCACAACTACAACCTCTAAATGGACCACTAAACCTCATAAACATTTTCTAGACATCTAGAACATCTTAAAGAACCAATAGAACCCCCTCAGTGTCCACTAGAACCTCTAAATGGACACTAGAACCCTTTTAAGGTCCAATAGAACCTCCTAAAGGACAAGTAGAATCTCCCCCATGACTACTAAAACCTCTAAATGGATATTAGAACGTCTTTAAGGTCCACTAGAAGCTCCTCAATGACCATTAAAACCTGTACATAGTGACAACAACCTCTGCTGGGTCCACTAGAACCCCCTAAATGATGAGTCCTAGAACGTCTTGAAGGACCACTACACTTCACAAACTTATCCTATTCTTTAGAACCTCCTCAGTGACCACTAGGACCCCCTAAAGTACCATTAGAACCTTCTTTGGGTGCTGTAAATAATGTACAGACAGACTTCAGTGCTCCTCCTCATATCATTTTCACACTCACAACATAGTCTATCTCTCATGTATGGAATATGTATGGATTTGTATGGAAACATCTGCACTTATCTTATGTTTCAACACTCATTCATTGGGTTTTTTTCCTTTGATTTGTCATCCGTCATGTCCTTCAAAATGCATTTGGTGAAGCAAGTAATATATAAATGTATTTTCAAGTTGACATGGTTAGAAATTTGATGTAATTGCTATAAACTATGAAGTCTTGGAGACTCCTTTTGAATTAGTCTTTTTTTCCATCGTCTTGCTCTACTCTCTTTCATACAGAGTAACAGGAGCTGCTGCTGATAGCAGTGAATCTCTTCAGGCAGAGTGAGGAGGGATAAGTGGAGAGAGCACTAGGAGGATAAAGAGACATTCCAGATTAAAATTAAACAGAAGAGTAATAGATCAGCGTAAGACATGAGGATACCAGAGAGGGAGAGAGAGCAGCTGAACTGTCAGATGAGAGAAAAGGGGAAAAGAAAAAGAATGAGTCAGAACGCTGCTTTCATCTGCTTCACTCACTAATTGTCAACCTGACTTGATGACTTTCCTCTTAAAGAAAGTGAGAGAGCTGCATAGATAATGATGGAGGGAACAGAGTGATCGTGAGCACTTAACTGATGTCTTGAGCCCATGCTGTGATCTCAGTGGTCCCTTAGTTACTGTTGCTATCTGTCTGTCAAACCTTTCATTGTAGCACAAATGCGGTTTACATGTATTTACATTCAAAACTGCTAATAATTCTTGACACTGTGGGTGCTTGACTTCAGACACAAGTAGACAAAAGCAGCTTCTCAGTTTTAGTTTGACTGTTGACTACAACAAGCAGATTTAACCAGTTGCTGCTAGCTATCCAATTAAGCTAATGCTATAGTTTGTTTACGTAGCCTCTGGAGCCAGAGGAATCTTCCTGAAGCTGGCCAATCAGGACAGAGTAGGCTCATCGGGAAGGGGGGTCTTAAACAGACAGTAGCTAAAATGGCCTGTTTCAGACAGAGGCTGAACTGAAGGGCTGCATAAATAAGATAAATAAGAAGTTTTTAACTGTAAATAATGCAAAGATATTACATTAGAGCCCCGGAACATAATTATAGACCTGGAAATGTGCAGAATATGCCATCTTTAAGAATCTACAACCATGCTAGCAGCTGAGGCTAAGGAGATTAATGCCAACATCAGTGTGCTAACATGCTCACGATGATAATGCTAAACCGCTGGTGATAAGCAGGTTTATTGTTCGCCAACTTAATTGCTAATGCAAAGTTATTACAATTCATCATGTGAGGACTCTGGAGGTCTGCACGAAGTTTCATGTCAAGCCATCAAATGTGTGCAAAAACAACTTACTGGTTGAGACTAATTTTTTTTTTCTTTTTTAATGAAGAAATTGAAACCCACCTCATGAATTTTTCACTTCGAATATGAATCTAGCAAAAATATTCAGAACCAACTAACTACTAAAAATAAAAACACAGAGTCTGCAGAGTAAATCCTGTGTAACAGATGTTGAGCTGTGGTGTTAACATGTGGTTATATTTCAGCTGCCATATTTTTATGGAGGTGACATGGCAGAAATGGGGAAAGAACAACCATTTGTAAGCCAATTAGAGAAATATTCTTTGACATCCCAGCATGTTCAGATAGATCCAATTAGAAAAGTGCACATGGCCTCTGCTTTAGAAGCATAAATAAACAATTTGACTAACCTGAAAGAACTTTCCAGTAAACCCCCCAAACAATTTTACAGTTAAGTAGAGTAACACAGAAAGCTCTTCAGTGCATTTTTCAGCTCTCCTGGTGTAGCAGCGGTACAGAGTGTGTGTGTGTGTGAATATATAATATCCCACAACAGTCATTAGTGGAATCTAGGGCTCGTTACTGGAGCTGTCTCGTTACAAACTACAGTCAAACATGTTGTTTTATTCATGTTTCATCTCACAATGGTTAATCACATCAACTAGCACTACTACACAAACATCCGTGACCCACTTCTTCACACGAACACACACACAATGATGGTCACTGGAACACACACATTCACTATCGCCATTGTTTTGTTTTTTTTCCCCCCATTTCTTGCCAATTATAAAAATTCAACCATGACGCTTAACTGAAACCCAGTGGAATGAAATGCCTGGAGAGACAAACATTAGTGCATTAGCATGCACAAGTGCAATCAAAAACAAACTAGTATACAGTACACCGAGTGGCGTGGAGTATGGAAGAGAAAGGTAGCAATTACTTCCCCGCTGAAGTTGTTTAGTGTGCTCTTAGAGATATTTGTCAGCATGCAGGGATATGGAGGAGCAGTGGTGAACAGTAGCTGCGGTTACATGCATACTTTTTTTAAAATTCTGATGAAACCATTCCGATTGAAGATTTCGGATCAACTGTTTATATGGGATGTGATTTATGTTCTGGTGTTTACATGCGCTGACACATTTAATCAGAACAGCTGTGTGAGACTACATAAATACACTAAATACATTTCTCTGCTCTGTTTAAGAGTGCCTGCGATTGTCATTACAATGAGAGTAGCTGGTCCATCTTAAGTGAACTGGTCAGATAAGGCTAACCCATTGTTGCCAACTCTGAAACGACCAGATTAAGAACTTGCATGGTTGTTAGGTGCTAATATTTTCCTACTGAACGTATTATCAAAGGTTTCACAATAAAATTTTACGAGACTAGGAGAATGGTATCAAGGTTGGCGGGGTTCCTTAAGGGACATATTGACGAGAGAGGGCGTCAGGTTTGATGTTTCAGTAGCTTGGCCAGTAAGGGAGGGGGAAGTTAAAATGACCAAAGAACAGGGACCACCAGGCTTGACAGGAGTTGAGACGCTTGGAAGTTTGGATGAAGGCAAGGTTCTTATGGTCCGTCCACACAATAAACAGTTTGGCTCCTTCAAGCCAGTGCCTCTAGTCCTCCAGGACGAGCTTAACAGTCAGCAGCTCCCGATTCCCAGCATCATAATTCCATGCAGGGGACAAACGGCAGGAGAAGAAGGCGCAGGGATGAAGCTTCTGGTCGGTGGCTGAGTGCTGGGAGAGAACTGCCCCTACCCTGAAGTTGGAGGCATCAACCTCCACAATGAACTGTTGCAAGGGGTCAGGATGAATGGGGACAGGTATGGATGTAAACCGTTTCTTCAGCTCAGAGAAGGCAACATCTCCTTTGAGGGTCCATGAGAAGGGGGTAGAAGTTGAGGTGAAGCCTCTGAAGCACTTGTCTGATGTACATGACGTGTTCTTCTGGGTTGCAGGAGAAAACCAGGATGTCATCCAGATGAACAAAGACAGATCAGTTGAGGAGGTCTTGTAGCACATTGTTAACCAGGGCATGGGAGTTGGCAGGAGCACTGGTCAGGCTGAGAGGCATGACCACATACTCAAAATGGTGAAGGGATGTTTTGAAAGCCGTCTTCCATTGACTCCCAGATTCTGACCAGATTGTAGGCATTCCTGAGATCCAGCTTGGAAAAGATGGTGGCTTCCTGGATGGGTTTAAAGGCAGAATTGATCAGGGGCAAAGGATACTTATTTTTGACTGTGATAGTGTTGAGCCCTCAGTAATCGATACAGGAGCAAAGAGAGCAGTCCTTTATGGAAACAAAGAAAAATCCTGCACCAACTGGGGAAGAAGACAGCCAGATAATTCCAGCGGTCAAGGACTCATGGATGTATTTCTCCATGGCCTCTCTCTCTGGATGAGACAGGTTAAACAGATGGCTGCATGGCAGGGGGGCTCCAGGGAGGAGGTCAATGGCACTGTGATAAGGGCAATGTAGAGATGAGGGCAGATAGCAGGCATGAAGTATCACAAAAGGAGCTCCAGTTGACAACTTTGCCGGTGGACCAGTGTATGTGAGGATTTTGTGATCTTAGCCAAGGGTGACCCAAGACTACAGGGGATTGAAGGGAAGAGATAAGGTGGAACTGGATGTACTCACAATGGTTACTGGAGAGGATGAGATGCAGGGGTTTGGTACGGTGAGTGATGTTAGCGAGGAGCTTGCTATTGAGAGTATTAGCATTCAGGGGAGCAGCTAATGGTTCATTGGTGATGCCAGGTTTTGCGGCAAGATTAGCGTCCAGGAAATTTTCGTCAGTCCACTTAGGCAAACAGTGGCAGGGACTGTTGGCTCCAGCATAGCATGGCCTCCAGCTGCATTCTGGGTTGAGGGACAAGGGAAGAGGTAGTTTGGCTCACCAGAACTCCCATTGCTACTGGCAAGACTATTCTTTTGGTTGACGGGGACAGGTGGTGAGGAAATGGCAGGCTTGACCACAGTAGATGCACTCCCCAGCCTTCATTCTCCGGAGATGTTTGGCTATTGAAAGGCTGCATGGGTTCCTCTCCTGGGGAAGATGGAGTGTTGGAGCTGGGGAAAACATGGGAGACCGGGGAAGGGCCTGGGCCTGCTCTCGTGTGAAGTAGAAGGAAGGAGCAGGACGTTGGCAGGGATGTCTGACAGCTAGCTCTTTCCCTACAATGCTAACAAAGGCGTTCATACAGTCTGATGGCCAAGGAAATTAAAAAAAAAAAAAATATATATATATATATATATATATATATATATATATATATATATCAAGATTAGCAGATTCATCCCAGGCCACTAATGCATCCTTTACTGGGTCACTAGGCCTGTTTAAAAATATCCACTGAAGCGCCTCATCACTCCACCCTGAGTCAGCAGCTATAGCACTAAACTCCACAGAGAATTCAGCTACACTGCGGGAAGTGAGAGGAGGCATTTAGGAGCATCCCTCCTCCTGATAGGATGGTCAAAAAACCTCTAATTTCTGAAACAAAATCATCAAAAGAGGAGCTAAAGCTAGACTGACCCAGCTAGTAAACCCATTATATAAGATATTTTAGACTTTTCTATGGGCTGCTGTTCAAAAACAAGAGCACACTGCATGACAAAGGCCCTGCAGGTGCCCAGATCTCCAGTGTAATGCTCCGGTGAGGGAATCTGGGGCTCTCTGGACAGGGGAGCTGGCGAGGGTGCAGGAATGGGGAGGTTGGGCTGGGGTTCAGGTGGTGAAGGGACGAGATAAGCGGAGACAAGGTTGAGTTGGGTTCTGATCTGGGTGACGTTGACTGATCGTGCTGGCCCACGAGAGTGCCTTAATTGGCGAAAGCCTGGCAGGTCCATGTTGGCCCAATTGTTCCAGCCAACATGGACCCTGCAAGAGCCACTGGGTCCATCTTGGCCAGATTATTCTGTTAAGAACTCAAGAGGGAGCCAAACTCAGGACAAGGACAGAGTGGTGTTGATTTGAGAAAAAAGACTTATTGCAGGAGAGCGGGCTTGGATGAATGATGGGGAAAAGGATCTGGCGGCAGCAGGTGGAGAGAGGGGTAATGGAGGTGCGTGGCAGTGAGTAGGGAGTGAGGGGAAGCGTACCTGGCAGGGGTAGCTTGGAAGCTTTGAGGCGGCTGGCAGGCAGGCAGGATGGCAAGCAGGAGGGAGATGATCCTGGGACACAAGAAAAACAGGTGAGCACTCAATAAATAGCTTGACACAAGGATTTCGCTCACTAAATTGGCCACTGATTGGCCACTGATTGGCCACTGCCTACCACTGAGGTTGAAATAACAATCTGGCAAAGAATGGGTGAAGAGCCGGGGGTTGATATACTGGAAAGGAGGTGAGATGATTGATCGCAGGCGTGTAGACTGAGGGAGAAGATGGTCCGATTGAAGGCAGGTGGAGCACAGAGCCAGGAGAGTGAGGAAAGGGAGCCACACCTACACCAACACACATACAGGGAGAGACAGACGGGAGCACTGGAAACACAGAGTAGGGGGGAAAACACGAGAAACACTGGGGAATCTGCTGGGGTTCAGACACAGCTGTAACAAAAAGTTAAGAGACAGATTTACGAACAGCTGGTAAAACACAGTCCAGATGCCAGTAAGTTACTGTGAGATTCACAGCAACTTTTTTTTATAGTCGAGCAGATATAAATGCTGTAGCAGCGGGAAAAAAAACAAACATTTAATTTCAGTTGGACTTTAACTGAGTCGTGAATGCAGAGAAAAACAGGCACCACTCAGCATCCTCATATAATCTGAAGACAACCTGTGCACACAGATGAGGCTGAGCACTCGGCAGACCCTAACAGCTTGCCAAATATTAATTTCCTGAACCTCAAAGTTATCAGCGATGCACATCTCTCTGAGGATCCCACAGCTGAGGAGACTCTGCCATGCTATGCACACACACACACACACAAACAAACAAGCTAATGCATTTATTCAGATTATTAACTCCCCGTGTTGTTCTTTCCCTTCTGCAGAAGCTCTATTCTGTCTGTCCTTTTTTCTTTATTTTTCTTCCCCCTTCAGCATCTCCATCTCCTCCAGTCATTACTCCGCTGTAACTAAAGGAGCCGCAAACTGAGGAACTCCATTAACACTTACACTGACAGAAGGATGAAGCCTCACGAGGACTCAATCTAGAGCTCATGAAAAGGCCCCTTATGCATGTATGCAAGAGAAGCCACACACACACACACACATAAACATGTCTTTCTGTACTTGTGAGGACCCTCATTGATATAATGCATTCCCGAGCCCCTTGGCCTAACCTAACCTTAACCTTAGAACCATGTCTTAACCCTCAGAAAATGTAGAAATGTCCCCAAAATGCAAACATATCTTCAAAATGTAGAAATGTCCTCACAGTGCCTAAATGTCCCCATAATGCAGAAAAATCCTCACAATGCACAAATGTCTTCAGAATGCAGAAATTTCCCACAGTGCAGAAATATCTTTACAATGCAGAAATGTCCTCACAATGCCTAAATGTCCCTATAATGCAGAAATGTCCTTGCAATGCCTAAATGTCCCCATAATGCAGAAATGTCCTCACTATGCCTAAATGTCCCCATAATACAGAAATGTCCTCACTATGCCTAAATGTCCCCATAATGCAGAAATGTCCTCACAATGTAGAAATGTCCCTATAATGTTAAAACATCCTCACTACGATGGTTTCAAACTGAAATCGGTCCTCACAAAGTAGAAATACGAGTCAACAGATGCAGGCACCTGTTGGCAGACATGCAAACACATACACCACCCCAAGGCCCTGAGCAGTCCCTCATGCTTTGTTAAGGACCATCTGCTACACTCTGACTTTTACACCTCTAGTGTGTATGTATTGTATATCTGTGTGTGTGTGTGTGTGTATGTGTACTTGTATGTCTATCTTTGTGAGGACTAATTTGAGTGAGGACAGTTTGGCCAGCCCTCCCTTTGGGATGGACCTGCAAAGGGATTTTTTAGAGTTGTATGTTACGTTTAGGGGTTAAGGCTGTGTTTAGACCAACATGAGCTAATAGAGTTGCCCATGTTTGGAATACATATATGCATGTGTAAGTGTTTCTCCTAATGAATCTTAGATTTGGTCCAATTTTCAGTCACAAGTGTCGTCTTTTCCATGTTCAATAATGAAAAGTGACTATAAAAACTATAAAAAAATAAAATACTTCTCAAAGTTTCACAGTGCAACACATTTAAGCATATTTTGTTTTTTTTATTTTTCATACAAAACATTTAATTTTGTCTTTAATTGGTTGAGGGCAGACATCTTAAAGAGATGAATGAGAATGTCATCGGGCATTATAGGTTTTTAACAGTTTTTAAATGATGTGAGCTTTATCTGGGTTAATAAAAGTTACACAGGATTTATTATTATCTTCATAATTTTGTCTCATTCATGTTTGATATGAACAGAGCATCACCAGCCTTGCGAGAATATGCTGAGAATACATCAAGTATAAACCAAGCTCGCCACTAGAGATGAGAGTTGAGTTTGGAACAAAAGGACAGAAACAAATTAATTTGCCCAAACTTGAGCTCTGTCTGATAAAACTGCAGCCTTTTTATTCATTTGAATGGGGGCAGTGCGTGGACGCAGAGGGGCTTCAGCAAAATAACACGATGGTCCGACAAAAAAAGTTGAATCTGGTTCAACTTTTGCTACAATGCAACGTGACGTCGTTCAACAAAGCTGCTTCGGTCAATCACATACCGTACATGAAACAGCACATTCCTGGTGGATTATTTTGTAATGTGAATGCTGTAGTCGACTGTTTATTTCGTGATCTTTGCAACAAAAGATAAAACAGTTGCCATCATGATATTTATATCCTGTCTGTGAGTATTACAAAGTCTTTAAACACTTATTCCAACTGGACTTCCTGCATCATATCTCATTGTCTCATTGGTACCAACATGTTCCCACCAACGCAGCTCCATTCATTGTTTTAACACAGGCCTGTTTGCCCATGAAGGACTACATTATGTCAGCGAGGGTCCTCACAATGATAGAAGAACAAACCTGTGTGTGTGTGTGTGTGTCTGCTCTCCTGGATAAGCTGTATGTCCTTGAGCACTTGTGATATTGTGTCCTCCTTTGTGGCTGAACACAGTCTGGCTCAGTGTGTCGTCACAGTCAGCAGCTCCGGGTCAGTATCGGTATCTGTTGGTGTCCAGCTCACATACAATAGCATTCATTTGTAAATGTACATTAACTGATGTCTGAGGCTTTGGAAAGAGTCTTAAATCTTTACCCAAAGATGAAAAGGCAGGTTTTTTATTTTATCAAATGTTAGATCATTTGTCAATCATTAGGAGAAATGGACTACTTACAAAAGCAGAACATGCATGTAGACATTTAAGACACATGACTAATCAATGGTTAACACATATGGATGACAGGAAACTAGTCGGGGCTGTGCTGTGTGATTTCAGATTTGCATTGCATCATTTACCTCATAAACCTCGCCCTGAGTGTGCAGGAGCTACCAGTGACTCAGCAGGTGTTTGAAGCCCAGAGTTGGAGCTTATGTTTGGCATTTAGAACCAGGAGCTTCCAGATAAGGAGTGCATGATGTTGCCTTTCATGCTCTGGAAACACGCCCTGTTACCCATGGATGTATTATAAGAGCTGGATACGGGACTAAAAATGGTGCCCATTCAGTCCTATAGGAATTGCTCGCCTGGCGCATACACCAAAAAAAGTTTCTAGCTTCTGGGTTTGCTTCCGCGTAGTGCGGCCCACTGAATATGTGCAGTAGTGTTCCCGAGATCCCGCTCGGCCCATAGACTTTACATTGTGATGACGTCACAGATTTTTAAATCGCTTTTCTCGGCTTGAGGAACGTTTTACAAACACAAAACCTCCATGGATCAAAAGTTCATAATAGAAAGAGTCATAATTGACGTTGTTTGCAGTTCGAGGGGTCCTGTCAACAGTTTTACAGGCGTCTCTTTTACAATGGTGGTCTATAGGGAAAATCCTTTTTGGGCCGTAGGGGGATTTTTGGCTGCAATACTGCGAGTGGCCACTGGGAAAAATTGGCTGCAAGGCTGAGCGGCGGCTCCAGCTCTTATTATACATCCATGCTATTACCTCAGACCCAAGCTAACGCTAGCTAACTAATCAAGCAACATTAAACTTAGTGAAATATTGCAACCATAGTGCGACTCAGTGTGAGTCACAGAGTCGGGCAGAGCAGCAGGTGAGCCAACTGTCAATCACAGCTGTCAATCAACGCCCACACAGCTGACATCAAAGCTACTGTAAGTCTTCAAATCTTATTAATGGAGCAGTCATTTTCAAAATGACCACCAGCACATTTAATAGAGGGTCTGAATTTAGAGGTTGAGACCAGAATGACTCATTGAAAACAGTGACTCAGTATTTCTAGAGATGTTAATGCTTTTTGAAAGGGAATCATTTGGAGCAGCTATAGCGGCTGCCAGCGGGACTTTAAGGTTACCTTGCAAGGCCTCGCAAGGTACGACTGTGATAGACAGCGATGGACAGACGGTTCATCCAATCACCTGCAAAGTATTTTTTGAGTGCCTGCCCTTTTCAGATTCCAAGGACAACTTCTCATACGTCAGGTTAACTTAAAGGGACTTCAGACTCAAACTGTGGTGTAACTGTTCAGAGGCTGTACAGAGATATAAGGTTCACCTGTCAGCAGCGCACCACGGGAGTTGTCAGTCAACTGTTGCTATGGGAAACAACCACTCAAAGGTTTAACGATTAGACACTGTTTCCACAAAAATGTCCTCTTCTGAAAAATAGTAAAATACCCACATTAACTGCAGTATCATTATACTTTATATCTCTTTACACAAAAACAGAATTCAAATTTCACTCAGTGTCCCTTTCTCATTTTTACGCCTGACCCCTTACATAACATGTCAACAGAGTAAAGGGAAATTACACTAAAAATACATTAGAAATTTTGATCTGCAGGATTCTGTATGTGCATTTTTAATTTCCTTAATTTACAGTTACCCAGGCATGCCAAGTTAGGTTGTTCAGAAATGCCACCATGTTTTCATATGAGTAGTATTATTATACATGCTGTAGGTGACTTTTTATGGGAAAAAAATAAAAAAATATGAATTAAAATGTTGTACTTGTTTTGTCTTTATGTCCAGTTATATCCATAGAACATATATTAATGGTATAATTATACTTTATATCTCTTTACACAAAAAGAGAATTCAAATTTCACTCAGTGTCCCTTTCTCATTTTTGCCCCTGACCCCTTACATAACATGTCAACAAAGTAAAGGGAAATTACACTAAAAATACATTAGAAATACGATATATGAATGGACAGAGGAGATATAAGAACTGGGGCTGCAACTGACAATTATTTTCATTATTGATTAATCAGGCAGTTATTTTCCAGAACATTTGAGAAGTTATAATCAGAGTATTTGAACATTTTTTTCTTAAAAATGACTCAAAACAATTAATTATCAAAATCGTCGGGGATTAATTTTCTGTTGATTGACTAATCATTGCAGCTCTAATAAGAACTGAGCCTTAAAGTATGGAAGCCATCAATACATTTACACTAAAAAAATACATTAGAAATTTTGATCTGCAGGTTTTTTTTATGGGCATTTTTAATTTCCTTAATTTATAGTCTCATGGCAGAGTTAGGTTGTTCAGAAATGCCACCATGTTTTCATGAGTAGTAGTATTATTATACATGCTGTAGGTGACTTTTTATGGGGGAAAAAACTAAAAATATGAATTAAAATGTTGTTGTTTTGTCTTTATGTCCAGTTGTTTTAAATCAAATAATCCATAAAACATATGAATGGACAGAGGAGATATAAGAACTGGGGCTGCAAATCACAATTATTTTCATTATCGATTAATCAGGCGATTATTTTCTCGAAACCAGAAAATATTCACATTTGAGAAATTATAATCAGAGTATTTTTTCTTAAAATAAACGATTAATTATCAAATTCGTTGAGCCTTAGTCATGTCAAAAATGTATCGATGGTGCCAAACGAACAAAATATGGAAGCCATCGATACATTTAGTGACATCATTCTGATTGATATTATGTTGTGATGTCACGTTTTTGGGAAACCAAACAGTTTCTTTTTGTTGTTGTGTTTTTGTTTACGTGATAATGAATTTTCTGCACAGTGTGAAGCTGGAACGATTCAACCTTCACATCTCCTGTTTCTCATATTTTATCACCACCCGACTGAGAGCAAACAGGTATTTGTTGTTTCTGACATTTTGCGAACTGCTTACTGCTCACTGCTTCTGATCAACGCTCACGGTCACATCAATCAGTAACGCTGTATTTTACCGTCTCTCAGAGTTGTATCCCTCCTCACTCATCACTCCCTTTTTTTTTTTGCCTTTTTCTCTGACACCGGCGCTCGGCATTCGTGCTGTTTCCTGACTTTAAATTCCTGGCAACCTGTAATCATCACCGTCAGGTACAGAAAGTCATTCTCACCCACACTGTTTCGCTGCACACATGCAACCACACACACACACACACACACACACACACACAGTGTGAGATAGGGATGAGACACAGGTGTCAGCTGGGAGAAATGGCAGCCATCACTTTGATAACACAACTCAGCGAGACACAATCCCTGTCGGCTCAGTCTCGCTCTCCTCTCTGAATCTCTCTATCTCTCTCTCTCTGTAAACTTAGTTGTTGTTGTGTTGTTGTTGCTGTTGTTGTTCTGCTTCTATTTTAAAGAAGAGTGATGAGTGGACGCAGCAGTGATTTGTCACCTCTGAGACAGATTTTTACAACTCATCCTTTACTTTAGTGATTATTGTAAGTGTTCAGCCGAGTGTTTGTGCATCATTCAGTGTGAATCGCTTTAGAAAAACTGTGTTTCTACCTGTGGAAACTGCCAGTTTTACCAAAGATTGCTTTCTTACAGCAGGAAATATCCATTATTGAAACATAACTCAGGGTCTTCAGCATACTAGCAGCTCTGTGAGGCTGTACAGCAAACACTAGTCAAACACGGATGGCAAATAACCCTCAAATTGTTTTTTAAGCAGATGTAGGGCTGCAACTAATTAATCGATTAGTTGTTTGGTCCATGAAAAATCTTGATCACTGTTTCCCAGAGACCAAGAAGTAACCCTGAATCTCTTCCCGACCAACAGTTCACAACCCAAAGATATTCAGTTTATTGTCATAAAGGACTTACAGAAAAAACAGAAAATATTCATGTTTAAGAGAATTTTGACATTTGTTTCTTTAAAAAATGACTCAAAATTATCAAAATAGTTGATAATAGTTGATAATTTTCTGTTGAATCGACTAATTGTTGCAGCTCTAAGTGGGCGTGTGCACATATTTGGAATACAGATATAATGTCTAATGAATATTAGATCTGGTGTTTCATCCTTTCCACTTTCAGTAAAGATCCACCTGGACCTCAAAAACCCTTCAAATACTTCTCAAAGTGTGCAACACATCTATGCATCTACTGTTTACTTCTCATATAAAACTGTCTTTAATTGGTTGAGAGCAGACATCCTCTCCTCATCGAATAAACATCACTGGGTATCGTAAGTTTTTAACAGTTAAGCAATAATGTAGCAGAGCATCATCCTGAATTGCGAGAATATTCCGCGTATACGCCGAGGTCGAGTTGCACTCAAATTCAGCAGGAACAAAAGGAGCAGCCTTGTAGTCGGTCAGATGGAGGTTGGATCACGTCTTCTAAATTGTCTCTGTGTGATTGTTTTGGTTTGATTGCTGTGTTCAGATCTGCCCAAACGAATTGAACCATGGAGGAAAACCCACCAGAGTCCCATTCAACCAGACTCAACGCAGGTTTGAACACATCGTAAGTTATTTCAGATGGGTTCACTGTACCGGAGGTGACAGGAGGTTGGAGGTTGGGTTGATAGATGACCAAGTTTTTGGTTGGGTACACGCCTCATCATCATGCTCTCGTCATAGATGCGAAGACTTCAAGGAATTGTTTGCTATAGTTTTTAACCGAATCTATACAAGACATACTGTAGTGATCCTGCAGCTGGTGGTGCTTCTTTTCTCTGTTGATCTGGTCAATTTTGGCCTCAGCATCACTATGACTTGGAGCAGCAAAATCTGGACTTTTCAACTATAGAATAGAGAGTCTCTATTCTGACTTTTCTGATAGCTCACTACTCACATTATTGTGACAGTAAGTAAAACCCATATCTGTGTGTAGTAAAGACAAGCAGGAGGACTGTAGTCGGCTGCAGGAGCCTCGTTATAACATCAGTGTTTACGAAGTGCAGTTTCATGAGCGGCTTGAGCTTCAAAACCGCTCTTCAGAAACCAACGGGTGACGTCACGGTAACTACGTCCATATTTTTATACAGTCTATGGATATGACTAAAAGAAAGAGGATGACTTTCAACTCTTCTTCACCTCACACAGTATCTTTGACTCACCTTCAACTCTCTGGCACCCCCCTGTGGAGGTTTGTGGTTTTGTCTTGCTGAATGTCTTTTCCACCTTAAGTTAATATGAGTTCATTTATTTCATCCCTCAGCTCCTCCTGTGATGTTCCTCCTGTCTGAATGGAGCTTCCATTTCTGAAAAAGTTGAACTATTCCTTTAAATGAACTGTCTACACTGTGCACAGAAAGATTAAAACTGTACATTACAATATTCACGTGACACTGAAATGTAACGACACCTTTATTAATTCAGTTTTACACAAATTATTTAAATGAAGTCTCTCATGATGCTGTTATTGCCGTGTGGTTATTGTCTTCATATATTCTAACAACTCGCCCACTGCCAAGCGCCACACACAAAACTTTCCAGCTGCTTTTACGCATACATATAAACACTTAACAAACCCCAGACACTGATGTCAGTCCACAGCTGAGTGCGCCGCGCTGCTTCCCTCTTTGAGTGTTTAATCCATTATTCATAAATTAATTTGTCGTTGCGCCGTCAACAAATCAAGGAACGACGACGACGACGGAGCGGAGAGAGAACGTACAGTCCACACAAACAACATTCCTGTCAGAAAACATCCAGTTAAGAATGTGCAAAACACAACAACACACACCTGCACAGACACCAGAGGAGGCCGCCACCAGTCGTATCTTATTAAAACGCATTACCTGAACAATCCCTGTCTCCCAAAACCCATTTAATTCACCAGTGCTCTGAATTCCTGATCTGCAATCTGTTCTCATTACACTTATTCTCACACTCTCCGTCTTTATCTGTCCTCCCCCTCCTCCTCCCCCGCCTGCCTCCCCCTCTCTCTTCCCTCTTCCTCCCTCAGGTGGATGGTGTAATTGCTGTGGTTTAACCGGTACTGTGTTTGATCTCACGCTTATCCTCTGAAGCCTCTCGCTCATGAAAGAGATGAAGGGAGGGAACGCATCTCCCGAGGAACGCCTGTTGTGTGTGTGTGTGTGTGTGTGTGT
The DNA here is from genome assembly GCF_910596095.1 of Thunnus maccoyii. Classification (NCBI taxonomy): domain Eukaryota; kingdom Metazoa; phylum Chordata; class Actinopteri; order Scombriformes; family Scombridae; genus Thunnus; species Thunnus maccoyii. Next base: position 27,783,966 of record NC_056551.1, on the reverse strand, counting down.
GTGTGTGTGTGTGTGTGTGTGTGTGTGTGTGTGTGTTGAGTGGGAATAGCTTCAGTCTGGTCTGATTCTGAAGTAATTCAATTATTGCGACGGTAGCGTTGGAACTGCAGGCTAAAACACACAAATCATTTCAATCTAAAGCCAATTCCTTCCCATTTAACCTCTATGTATTACAGAGACGTGAAGCCATTTTCGCTGCTGCCTTTTATTAGATTCTCATCTGCGTCCCTCAGCTAGCGGCGCACGGAAGAGGAAGTGGACTGCAGCCCGTTTTCTTCTGTAATTCTGACAGTTTAAAGATGCTTTACGGATCTGACCGCCTCACGTCTCGGACAGGTAGTTTTACATCTGTAAAATGAAGCGTTCATAGCAAGTTGAAGCCCTGACTTTTGACTTGCAGGCGGCATTTCTACATATGTTCATCTCAAGTTTTGCAACTTTAACATCCGACATCAGAACAAGAAATAAATAACAGAAAATCACAAGAAGCTGAATGTGTCTCCTTAAATAAACTAAACATATCAGATTGTGTTTCCACTGCGCCGGTTAAAGGCCTAAACGCACTGGAAGTGTTTAACATGTGCGTTTTGAAGTACACCCATTGTTTTCAATGGCCGAACGCGCACTAGCAGCGTCATGAGTTCAGAGCAGTCGTGTCAAGGCAGTTTGACGCGCCTACCCCACCTTGTTTCCATTTTTGAAGCGTCAAATGAGGACCCAGCGACCAAAGCTGTTTTCTCTGCAGCCGAAAAAGAAAGAGAGATAACACAAGTCAGCTGAGCACCACCGAGCGAGAGAAAGAGAGAGAGAGAGACAGCGCGGCGGTGGTCGAGCAAGGAGAGCGAGCGGTAGTGAGAACAAAAACCGCTGAATGAGATAAATAAAACGTTACATTCTGATTATTTTACAGCAATTAAAGCATAAATAAATAACCATCAAACAGTCAACAGCTGGTTTACTGTGGACACAGACGCTCTTAGTTTCATTTCATTTCCTCTGCGTTCCTCCTTTTCATTCATTCATTACATCCAACTAATGCAGCGGTTAATACAAAGAACAAAATGAAAAACCTGTGTTGGTTCTGTGGTTGGAATTTCAAATCTGATGCTTGCAGTGCGCCATAGGAGCATCAGTTGACCTGCTTCCAGAGCATTTAGGCCTTAACAGCCTCCCCCTTGTTGAACCTAACTGCTGACACATGCAAACAATAAAAAAAAAGTCTTGACTCTCCCAGACTCACAGGTCTAAACACTTGGCTCATAGTGACTGAGGACAATCTCTCAGGTTTGGTTGTTAAAACTGGGTAGAAAAAATTAGAGAGTTTAAAAAAAAAGCAACCCTGCATTGAACCAATCCACAGTCTTAAGGGCGGTGACATGCAGATCACCACGGAGGACACTGGGAGTCTTACATTTCCTGTAAGACGTCTCTTTGACATAACATAAGGGGCGTAGGTGTGTTAGTGGCCGTTCTCGCCGCCGTTCAACTACCATACATTTAGAAATCCCCAGATCTCCGATGGTTTGGTATCTCCAGACTACGACCCTCCAAACTCTTTAGAGATGAGAACTCCAGCAACACTCGTAGTACGAAGAACAACTTTATTAGTTGACCGACGTGTTTTGGCTTGTGGCCTTCATCAGGGATGACCCCTACAAGTGCTGCTGGAGTTGTTCTCATCTCTCTTTAGACTTCTTTCCCATCTCCACACTCTTTATATACAGAGTATCTCTCTTACTGCAGCTCCATGTTCACCTCTTCAACATGTGGAGAAACACTGACACATCTTCTGTTACTTGCTAAACTATGACTGAAATCTGACATGAGTAGCAAGACGCTAGTTACAATATTGCATATTATTATACAAGGTTGTGTGTCACATTGTCTTGAACATAAATGCATATGTGAAAGATTCATGATGCTTTTACACTCGGAGCCCGTCAGGGATTCATTCATAATGTAGGACGAGATTATCTCAGTCCAGTGTTTATCTCTGTTTCACAATAACTCAGTAATTGCCTCGTTTCCGCACATGTCAGCAGAGGGAGTTCAACTTTTGGGTAACAGCTCATTAGCGGTCAGTCACTGCAGCAGTTTTACGAAATACGTCCCGCCTATTACTGCAGCAGCCAATCATTTCAAACTGCAAAAAAAAAAAGTGAAATATGATTGCATCCTGCCAGGGTGGAGATTTTGATTAAGTCCTGCTGTGTGAGGTGATAAACACCTCGAGAAAAAATTTCATACCTGTGGGATATGTATTTTACTAAAAAAAAAAAAAAAAAAAAAGAAGATAAAATTAAAAAAATAATGTTCCAGGTTGGGTGTGTGTTGGTGGAATATGATCAGTTTGGTACCAGAGATGAATTCACTCACATTAACCACACTGAGACTTCACCACCTCACTGTAAACTCAACAAAATGTGTTTAACAATGAACTGTTCTGCTTTCCTTCTTTTTTGATCTTTTTTTGACTATAAGCTGAACAGGATTTAATCCGCATGCATGAACAAGTTATACAGCATTTTATATAGGCTACTAGTAACAGATGGCATTACAACCGGTAATCATCTCTCTATATAGAGGTTATTATTGTAGTATTTTGTAGTTTTATCTTTGTGAGCATTTAGCTCTGACTCGTAAGGTGTTTTCAGTCCAAGGTCCTGCTGTTGAACAGTTTATCCTCATTGTTCTGGCTGCTGCTGAACAAGTGAATCACTCAGAAGACTCAGATACAGTAAAAAAAAAAAAAGCTCCTGTGTGTCGTTTATCTCGCTGTGGTCGCCGTGGTTACCATGGTCACCAAGAAAAGCTTGAAAAAGAGACGGCAAGGACAGACAAGGTGACTATGTTTATGTATATAAATATCTGTATTTATTGGAAGTTAACTTAAACCTGCATTAACTGATGTTTTGTCCACTAGTTTTCATCAGAAACAAGCAGTGAACACAACACTGACATATCATCATCTTTTAAGTTGATATGTTGAACTTGTTAGCAAACAGTTGCTTATTTCCACATCCAGCAGTTACGGAGCAACATTATCATTCATGTGGAGTCGTGTTTCTGTCCACCTGGTGAATGTAAGTCCAATATTCACTTCTCTTCTACAGCTAACTGTGTCTGTTTGCCGTTTGGTGCTGAGCAGGTAGTGTACAGCGGCTTTTTACTGCTTTTTATCTCTGAAAACGACGCTATGAGACGCTGAGAGTGAACCAGAACAGTAAAGTTGCGGCCGGACAAATAAAAAATGAGCTGAAACTCACTATAAAGCTCCGTAAAGCCGAGAGGAGCTGCAGAGTCACTGATTATTCTCTGTAGGTTCATCACTACGAGCCAAACTCATTACACACTGACACATCAGACTGTGGTGTAATAAAAATATATACTATAGCAACTTTAACATAACTTTAAATCACATATTTTAAAGTGAAAGAGAAGGAGAAGATGTTATAATAATTTTAACATGATAATTTAACTTTTTTTGTGAAAAAAAACACATCAGACAAGTTATTATTCAAAGCAGAGTGTTTTATATATCTTAAAACATGTCTGTAGATTAACGACTTATACTGATAAATATAAATACTAATAGTATAGAAGCATTAACCCCTATGAATTATGAAATTACAGTTTATTTTCCTAAACAAACTAGTTAAAGTAGAGAAGAAAGCTGAAAAAGGCACATTGTGTTTGTCGTGTTTTCCATTCACACTCATTCACACTTACACAGTTATATCTGATTTATACAGACTGTCCCTTTATCCTGGTGGACTTACACTCACCTGAGGGACGTATAGAGACGTTGTGTTTGGACTGGATCACGTCCAGTCATTTGAAGCTCACAGCAGACTCCAAATCAAGCCGGACTCCAACCTGAGACATTCAAGGACATTCAAAGGATGCAGAGACGTGACATGTTTCCATGGAGAGTGTAGTTTAATCTTTAGCCAGAAACAATCACATCAAAGAGCACGACAAGAGAAAAGCAGTTGAACCGTGTGTGTGTGAACTGTGTCATGTTATATATTTGGATTCTGTTTCTGTCTGAGAGAGAGAGAGAGATGTTGACATGAATATTAATTTTATGTCTTTGTGTTAGAAGTCAGGAAGTGGTTAGCCTAGCTTAGCCTCCTCCGCTAGCTTCTGTAACTCAATGCAATCTCTTATTTAGCTTTTCTCTGTTTGCAGCTGTAATCTGAGCTGTGTAAAGACTTCCGTCTTCTAAAGAACACGTGTGAACTCGCCGTCACCCCTCTGCTCACTCATGGACTCGTCTCCTCTGATGAGCCGTGAAATTCAACCCACAAACCTCTAGGACTTATGGGAAACGATGTTCATTAAAGGCAGCTAAAAACATAAATATTGAATAAAGATTTTTTTTTTTGTCAGACAGCCAAAGTTGTGTTATACAGAACAGATTTATTCTGCAAAAACACAGGTGGGAGTCGAGCAGAAATGTCTTTTCTAAGGCAGGTTTTTACCATAAATGAAGCTGCTGCTGTTAAACGTGTGAATAACTAAAAAAAGAGCATCTCTAGTCTCCGAGTGCAACACAGAACATATATATGAGACGGCTCACACAGTAACAACAACATCAAGTTTTAGTCTTGACTAACATACAGCAAAACTAGTTATATATAGTTGTTCTTATTTACATGTAAAGTAGTGTGAAACATGTCGGGCTGCAACTAATGATTATTTATGAAGAAAAGCATGAAATCCTCACATTTGAAAAGCTGAATACAGCAATTCTTTGACATTTTTGCTTAAAAAACTTATTAAAACAACTAATCGATGATCAAAATAGCTAATGACGGCAGCTGTATGACATTTAAAATGAGTCACAGAGAAAAAGTTGGAGACTAAAAAAAGGGTTCGTCAGACACGAAGCATCTGTTACCATTAAACCAGCTGCAGACGTGTATTTAATAAGCTGAAAAACAAGAAAATTGGTGGAAAAACAACTCATAACTATATTAGAAATGTGTCTGTTGAAGAACAGATGCTCCAGACACTAAAACAGTTTTGTTTTGATGCAACGGCGACGCCAGTAAATATATTCACATCATTCATTAATGAAAATATGCTTACACACTTCCTCCACAGAGCCACAACATTTAATCAATTAGGACAAACTTTCCATCCTGCTCGACTCTTCATCAGGTCAAAATGTTTTTAAAAACAGAAAAACACACCTATATTTATAGATCATTCACACCAACAGGCTGACAAGCTCCATGATGACAGGTGTGATTAACCATCAACTCGCCCAGAGTGATAAACATCTCAATTAAATATACAAAAGTTCAGGAATACAGACGCCATACCTGAGAAACAACACATCAAAAATATCACAAATATCAAAACATATATCTCATATATTAACCATCAGATTAAACATCACATTTGTCCAACAGATACTTTAATAAGCTTGAGGAAATGGGAACCTTATGCTTTTCCTTATTTTCAGACATATATATATAATGTCACAATATCAGATGTTTATGTTAAAAGTGGCCAACGTGTCAAATAACGAGGTAAACGTATGTAGCAGTGATCCTCAGACTGCTCTGAACGCTAAGTTTCCAACAGTTTTTTCTACTTTCGGCTCGAGCTGATGTCAGTTCGTGACGGATTTCTTTATATGGTGTAATTGTAATTTCATTTCTTTGTCTACCTGAGACACCCCACCTTCCCTTTTATGTTTTTAATTATGATGTCTAGACCAGAAGGTGTAAAAACACTCCTCAGGTATAAATGTTTAGATCTCCCCATGCTCGGGGTCTTTCTTCATTAACCGCTCGCATGTTTAATGACCTTTTCTTTGCAAAGAAAATAAAACCTTGTCGGCCGGTAGAAGTCTATATTTCGCTCCTCATCATGAGCGTGAGTTCGCTGCTCCGCTCCGAGAGTAGTTACGCCAAGCCACGACTCCATTACACAGCGCAGCAAAGTAAAATAAGTAGTTTACCTGTTGGAGGTGTGCTGGTTGTCTGCAGCTCTTCATAAAACATCATCATCACTGTGGCTGTTTCTGCTTGTACTCTTCCTCCCTGCGTTATTAACTAACAAATAGCTTCCATATGTTGTGTTGTTTTGACCCGTCTTTAGCGCCGCTAACGAAGCTCCGCTAACTCAGTGACGTTTTTACTTCCTGTAAATTCTTCACCATAAAAGCCTCCCATTAATTAGTCATTTAAAAGCTTTTAATTTGAAGCAGTAAAGCAGGAAGTGTTTGGTTTGTGTTGACGGTAAAGTTACACAACTCTGATACGTAAAGCTGGCCAATCAGAACAGAGCGGGCTCATCGGGAGGTCTTAAAGAGACAGGAGCTAAAACGGAGTGTAAGAGAAACTGTGTATATTGAGTTGCTGCATAAAGGGCCGGTATGAGATAAATAAGGAGTTTTTTGAACTTTGAATCATGCAGAGCTTCTCTAGTGGAGTCCAAAAATAAAGATTTAGAGCTGAAATGAGCGTAATAGGTCCTCTTTAAATTCTTGTACACCTACAAACTTGTGTCAAGATCTGGGAAACAGAAAAGAATCAAGAAGCTACAAACATCTTTTTCGTACGTATTTTCTTGATTCAGACGTCAGCATGAGAGTCTGAAGAGCGAAAATATAAAAACTCTCTTTCTGGAGTAGGAGGGTATTCATATTGCATCTTCTTCTTGAAGAACTAACATGAAATACCAACATCTTACCATCCAAGGTCCTCCAGTTGGCTAGTTGTCAGCTACAGCGGTGAGTGTTGTTGAGCTGCGAAATATCCACATAGAAATATATCTGCAAAAGCATAAAAAGTTTGGTCCACTGCTTTAGACACATTGTGGGAAAAGAACTTTATCATTGTCCTTTAGACAGACTCTTAAATAGCACTTTATTAGTCCTGCTACCAAAACTTTGAGCAGGGGGGGCTGTGACTCTGGAAAACACCATGTCACCCTTTCACTTTAATTATCTTTTCAATGACAACTCGCACATCCATCCACAGGAAGCACACGGAGCAACGTTTGGCTCTGCCTTTGAAGGGGAAGAGTGGAGGTGAATTTGGAAGCAGGGATCAGTTTTAAGACAACGACAGACAGAGGAGGAGAAGGGTGTATTAAGCAGAGACGGGTCGGGAGGGTGAAAGTGATTAGACGCAGAATCCTGTCTGACTGAGATGGGACCGAGAACAAAGGCAGAAACAGACACAGCCTTAGAGCGGAGCCGATACCACGGCAGCTTTCAACCACTGATAAGGACGAGCACAGGTGGGACGTGGTGGGGAGGGGGAGAGGAGAGAGACAGAGAGAGAGAGAGGAGGGTTCCTGATACTGAGAAGCTGTCTCATGCTGTGTAACAGCTGCAAATACATTCACATCCCCCCCTACGCGCATTCATACACAAGCGCGCACCTGCAAGAAAGTTGCAAATGCAAACCACCTGCAGTCTGTCAGGATGAGAGGGAGGATTTGTCGTGCAGTTCTTGTTGTTTACTTTTTGGATCCAGCGAGACAGCTGAGTGTTATTTCCCTCCTTTTGCCGGTGACTTTTAAATATGTGAAGTCAGTCGGGCTTTGACACAGACACTTACTCGCATTAACTCTCAGACACACAAAGGTTTTTATATTAGCTGAGAATAAAACTAAATAAGCAAGGAAACATATTTAGATGAAAAAACATTCAGACAGGGGAATGAAATATTATCTGTGCTCCTCATAGTTCCTGACAGCATTTTAACCCTGTAGAAATGACAGGATCTGGTCTGTAACAGTCATAACTCGGTCAAATCTGGACACACAGACATGAAACACTTATTGATATCATTCAGTGTGACTTACACTTCCTGAGGATATCGTTATCTCTGATGTCCATTACCAATAAACCTCCATAAATCCACTTAGATATCAGAGAAAAAAGAGGCTGCAGAACCTGCCTGAGAATCATCACATTTCTAAGTTTTCTTCAGTATCACAGTAATCCAGTGATAATTATCTGTACATCCATGTTACAGTACAAACAGGAGCTACAAACAGCAGATTCATATCACTTTTAATGGAGACTATTTAACTAAATGTAAACAAATATCGCCTAAAAACAAGGCTGAAAAGTGAAATAAATCACATCCCAGAGTCCACAGCTCTGTGCTATGAGCTAAATGCTAACATGCTGATGTTAAAGAGAAAATATTCTGCACATTTCCAAATGGGGCTCTACTGGAATATCTTTGCATGATTTCCAGTTAAAAACTCCTTATTTATCTTCTACTGGTCCTTTATGCAGCCCCTCAGTTCAGCCTCTGTCTGAAACAGGCCGTTTTAGTTCCTGTCTCTTTAAGGCCCGCCCCCTGATGAGCTCACTCTGTTCTGATTGGTCAGCTTCAGGAAGCTTCCTCCGGCTCCGGAGGCTACGTAAACAAACTATAGTAGCAGGATTTCACTTCTTTTTCTCCTTCTTTATCACAAGGAGGAATTAGAGGTAACTTTGCAAACTAAGACCTGATGTCCCCCCCTAAGGCCTAAACCCTGAACCCTCACGGACTTAACTGACATCACCTGGTTAGTGCTTGAGTATGAGAGGCTGCAAGGGCTTGAAATAGTTTAAATAGGAATGGGACAGAACTTGACATATCACGTTACCTTGACTTTTAATTTATTATCTTCTGTCCGATTAGAACGTCTTCCAGGCTCTTGACTTACAGAATGGACGAGAGGTAAATGTCAAATAATCAGTTTACTCATTTTTGTCAAAACAGCATAATTAAGCAAAAATCAAAAGAAATGATTGATGAACAAACTAGGTGTGTAATATAATCTATGCTTGCATTCCTCTGATTTCATGTGTTTTTTATGTATCATCTTAAATCCTTGTTAATGTGTGTTACTGTGTAAATTTAGGCGTATGTTTTTTTCTTGTAGTTGCTCCTCCCTTGTTTGTTGATTACTACTATTATTATTATTATTTTACTCTTTTATTTTATTTCTTAATTTTTTTATTTTTTTTTAGTTCCGATTGGAACGTCTTCCAGGCTCTTGTCTTGAGAGGTAAATGTCAAATAATCAATTTAGTCATTTTTGTCAAAACAGCATAATCAAGCAAAAATTAAAAGAAATGATTGATGAATAAAGATGAATAAACTAGATGTGTAATATAATCTATGCTTGCATTCCTCTGATTTCATGTTTTTTATGTACCATCTGAAATCCTTGTTAATGTGTGTTACTGTGTAAATTTAGGCATATGTTTTTTCTTGTAGTTACTCCTCCCTTGTTTGTTTAATGTTTTTTAACGCTTATTATTATTATTATTATTGTTGTTATTATTATTATTTTTATTATTTTACTCTTTTACTTTATTTCTTAATTTTTTTAACCTAACCCTTACAGCTTTTAAATCCAGACTAATTTTTTATTATTATTATTATATAGCTTTTTTTTTTTTTTTTTGTTCTATATAGATTTTATCTCTTTTATTTTGCTCTTTTCCAATTGTGTAGTTTTAACTTCTCTGTACAGCACCTTAAATCTACCCATGTGTATAAGACGTGCTTTATATATAAAACTGTCTCGCCTCACCTTCCGGGCTTCCCCTGGTAACCCCGTATTTAACATCGCAACGCTATGAACTGTGGGTAATTCCCTCAGGCAAAGTCAGGCAGAAATGTGGACTTAACTCTTGAGATATTTCACTAAAACCACAAATGAAAACTTCATGATGGCTCCATTTGGCAGCAAGTTAGAAATCCTGAAGAAATCCATATTAATGCTGAACACAAAATATGAAGTCAAGAATCAAAGTTATAAACGTGGTGAGCAGATACCTTTCGGGTGATTATTCTCGGTCAGATTTCCTTCCCGAGCCGTCATTCATCATCTTTCTGCTTGGATTGACTGCGAGACAATGACGAGGCCCGTCAGTCATTCACAGCCGTATATTTTCACACCATGAAATGTACTGTGTCTTAGAGGAGCTGTGTTATTACAGTTTGTGATAATGGCAGTGTAATCCATCTGTCATTTCAGTTTGAAGCAAATTGTCTCCATTTTCAGTCTGCTGTAAACAAAACTGTTAAGTGTGATGTCTTCACGGGCTTTTGAATGTTGCTTTTGAAATGTGTAAATGTATTTGAGTCACTTTACAGCCTCAGTGAAAACTTGTCTTCTGGGTGGTTTTATAGGGCTGCAACTAACAAGTATTATCACATTATCAATGAGCCGATTATTCTCTCAATTAATAAATTAATTGCTTTGTCAATAAAATGTAAGAAAACTGTGAAAAAGAACAAAGAGAAGCAATAAAACAAATTAATGAGTTATCAACATAGTTGCTGACTATCAGCTAATCCATTAATTAACTACTCGTTTCAGCTCCAGTGTGAAAAATACCAAAATGAAAACATAGTCTGATCTGTTGTGTCTGTGGTTAAGGTTTGGTTAGGTTTAGACATCACTTGGACAACAGATGGGTTCTGGTCTCATGGACATTTTGTAAAAGTCAGCCCCATTGAAGTTGCTCTGAGAACTTTTATGAGGTCAATAACACAAAGTACTGCTGTAGCGTCATGGACAGACAGCATGTCACTAACAGGGATTTTGAAGAACAACAACCAAATCAGTATCTATCAAGTTCAAAGTGATATTTTCAGGTATGTTTATATGCTGTTTAATGTGCTGCAGCTGAGTAGCTAATTAACATCTAGCTTCCTGACTGACGTTAGCGGTGCATTTTTTCCCGGTGAATGTTTGTCTGGTGGCTCGTTCAACAAGCTACGCTGCAGGACAGTTAGGGAAGTCAGATAAGAAGGAGACTTTAGCAGGAAAGCTAATGTGTGTTGCTGTTCAGAGTCTGTGGTTCTGTGTTGTGTAACAGGATGCTATCAGGCCATAGACTCGATATACAGCTGGACGTAGCGAGGTGTAGTGCCATCTTTTCCATTTGGAGCCAGGACCTTCCAAATAGGAGTGCAGGGTTTTGCCTTTCACAGTCTGGAATCACACCCCGCTACCTCAGACTGAGGCTAATGCTAGCTTACGTGGAGCACCAAGCACTGCACACTTGAGCTAATGTTAGCTATTTTAGCTAAATTGTGTTAACAGGGCAGGTATCGTAATTAAGAAACATTAAACATAGCGAAATATTGCAATAATGACTTGTTTACAAAATTGATTACTTAGTATTTTTTGAGAGAATGAGTCAGTTGTAAGTTAGATGAGAAGGAGACTTTAGCAGAATAGCTAATGTAGGTTGTTGTTCAGAGTCTGTGGTTATTGTGTTGTGTAGCCGGATGCTGTCAGGCCAAGTGTGACCGTCTGCTCTGTCTATGATAGAGCGCCACGTTATCGCTTTATGCAAGATCTGATTTACTGTATGGAAACAAGGACTCCAGCCACGTAAGCAGATGATGGAACGGTATTTAATTAAAAATAATATAAAACTAGGGAGCCCCATCATTTTAAAATATAAAATTCTTTTTTGTTTCTGATGTTTTCTCAAAGGAGAACACAAGACAAGAGATTTACAGAGCAGATATGTAGCTGTAGAAATAAAAACGCATCTCAGTTGGACTTTAAGACTTCAAGAAGTAAATAAGTTTTAAAATCCATCAATGATGCAGCCTGTGAACGAATATAAAACCATTTTTTTTACGACTCTCTCTCTGTCAAATATTACATGAGCGTTGTGTCTCTTGCCATAAATGTCCTGTCATGTCTGAATAAATTAACATTTAAATAAAACACTCCTCTGTCTATATAATGACAAAACTCCATCATTTTAACAGGTAGAGGAAGCCAGCGATGTTACATATTCCATGTTAGACACTGGACATAAATCATGCTGAACATGCTGGACGTAACACCTGGTGACACTCAAACACATAAACACTTACAACAAATATCGACATTGCTGGTTGTTTAACTCTTCACACAGTACTGCACATAACACATCAGCTGTCAAGTTATAGAAACACTTACACCGCAGTCAGTGAAGGACCCTCTCGTTCCTGTTGGCACTGGTACTTTCTTTCACTTTTCAAACCAGCACTGAATGATGTGGGCAACAGAATTAAACAAAAAAATGAATGGGCTTTGAATCTCACAAAAGAAAAAAGTTCTTACCTCTCAATGATAAAGTCCTTGTCAACTCCACCAAAGGGTTTCATGTCCTTGATAGTGCTTTGTGTGTGTACAGTATTTGTGTGTTCATTGTCTAGTCTGGATTCAGACGGTGTGAATGAAAGCTTATATGGTTACACTGTCGAGGATGATGATGATTTGTTCTTCTGTGTGAATTTCTGCAGTTTTCTTTACACCTCTGTGAAGGTTTTGATCAAGTATTTAGTAGAACTTACGGTAAAATAATTCAATAACTCAAAAAACTGTACAAACTCAAAAAAAAAGAAGAGATAATTTAGCCTTCGCTTTTATCCGCATGTGAGTTAAAAATCTGCTGCCAGGTGTAGGGAGAACAGAATATTCCTTCAAAGACAGCTCTGTTATTCCTACTCCCATTATACAATACATTAATTATTTAAGAACGTGATTTATTTATAGTTAGACTTTTTACACGACTGGTATCTGTGAGATTTAGCAGTATGCTACAGGTTTCTTCCCTTTTCTTTGAGACTTTTGAGAAATACATGATGTGGGAACACTGTCTGGCATGCAGGAAAAAAAAGTTTAATATTTTTGTGAAATAAGCCTATTTGTTACTGATAGACTATTGTTATGGGCTTCTAGGGAGATAATTAATGGATAAATTAACAGATTGATATACATTAAGGTATTTTTAATGTATTATTTGCATGGTTTAGGGGGTAAAAATGGGGACGTATTATGCTCTTTGTGATTTTCTGTTATTTATATCCTGTTAAACATGGTCAAAGTTCCAAAGCTTGAGGTGAACATATGTAGGATCCAGCGTAACATTTTTTCCCCACTGGCACACTTGGCCAGTAGATCAGAGTTTTATTGGCCCCGTGTATATTTTCACTGGCCCGGCAGCCAAAAAATGAAAAAAAAACTCTTTTTTTCCCCATAATTTCAGTGATTTTTCATTGTTTACATAATACAACAGTTAAGTTTCCCTTTAGATTTAGTTGTTTTCCTTTAGTTAAGGATATGTAATGTTGATATATTACACAAATATGCAAAATACAAAATTAGGCACATACGGAATCAGTAAATGAATGGTGTATTAATGAAGTGAGTTATTCATTGCTGCCAACAGTATCCTCCTCTATAAGGGGAATCTGGGTAAAAGGGGAATTCATTTAGGATTGTTTTAAAAATTAGTTTCAACCTATAAATATAATTATAACTGCATCAACAAGGAGTTACATTTCAGTAACCCTGTCAAAATGGGAGAAAGCATTTTAAACACACAGAGGCAGAGACATTGTGTTTGAAATGACAATGAAGGGACAAAAACACTTCACTTTCCAAAATCCAACAGTTATTCAAAGCAGCAACGAAACACAGAGCCACAGTTTTACACAGACTATGTGCATAGTACAGTAACTCTACAACAGCTGGTTACACAACATGTTACGTTAGCAAGGAACAAAAATCACGGGACAAAAATAAGATCCAACCGCAGCTGAGTTTGGTGTAATACTGAGCTTCAGCATCATAGTTACATTCACAGCTGGTACAGCAACACAAAACAACCTGTGACTGGTGTGATGACTTGTCTGCTGTCCAATGAAATGAGCTGGCATCTTTTGGCGTGTTGGAGACGGAGACAAAACAAAGAATAGATATAAGTTAAATGTTAGTATTAGCAGCAGCAAATTAATGTGTAAATGGGGGGAAAGTCATGTAGCCCTTAAAATCTACTTAATTTGATAATTATGAGGTGTTCAAATTAAGGGTTTAGTTTTTGTCCTTTAAGAAACACTTAACGATGCCTTAAATTGATGATTAAGAATTATGTGTCCTGTCAATCATGCTTTTTAAATTAAGGTGTTTTAAGAGGTTTGAATTTAACCTTGAGTTTGTTTTCATGGGTAAATTAAGGAGTAATTAATGGTACTTTAAGGGGTTCTTGTTTCAATAGTGAGAAGAGAGTTAGATAAGAAGTTTAATCATTTAAGATGTTTTGAACCAGAACCTTCAGTGTTTGGATCAAGTAGCTCACAGAATGAGTACAAGTTCATAATTAAGATAATAATGTCAAATGTTAAATGTTTCATGGTAGACATGTTCATATAGAGCTCAGAGCAATTCAGCAGAGTCACATTTACACTCAATTGAACCTTTAATAGATGTTTTCATAACCTTTTCATTTCTGACAGATTCATTAGCTTTCAGCAAACACAAAGCAGAACCGCAAACAGTGAATGTGCCCCAAATACGTCATTTAGTGTCATTTAATCACAACTCAAGATGATGGGCTGAGGTTAGATGTTGATTACTGGTCACTGCAGATCTCTGTCTCATTAATGACTGGACAGGTCCACATTATATGCAAAATCTGAAACAGTGGAGATGTTTAAAATTATGTTTCCAGCCAAAACAAAACAAAGTATGATGAGGAAGGACTGTATGTGTGAAGAAGTATGACGGAGTATTAGGGTCACACTGATTCTAAGAATTAAATCATAATATTTTGAGAGAAATAACACTGATGCTGTGTCTGAAATCGCATACTTCTGTACTTACACTTAACATTTTGAGTGCATAAGTGCGTTCACACTGAGAAGTATGGAAAAATGCACTGTGAGAACCCGGATGGTGCACTCAAAACGGTCAAAAAGTTGATTGTGGAACTATGGACACTTCTCGCCCTCAATGGTCGCCATCTTGGCTACGTAGCGGAAGGGGAGGGACCACTTTTCAAACTGGAAATGGTGGCCGAGTACGTTGTAACTACAGTGAACATCGCCACGTTATAAAAATGTAAGTTGTACATGTGTTTTTTAGCATTAAGCACCACTATACTGTTGTCGGATGTAAGTCATCAGTATGTTTTTTGGGTTAATTTAGCAGTCTGTTATGATTTGGTAGCGCAAACAATAACGCGAATGCTAACACTAGCTAATGCTAATTTCCAGTAAGTGCACAACAGCTGTGCTTGATTTGAGACAACGCTACCCTGTCAAAATTTGCGCACTACGCCAGTAAGTACATATTGTACACAGCGTACTACACAGAAGTGTACTAACAGAAGTATGTGATTTGAGACACAACTAGAATATTAAGAGAATGGTCATGATATTTCAAGACACAAAAGTGATAATGTTACGAGAAGGAAGTTGTAATTTAATGAGGAAAAAACATCTGAATATTATGACAATAAAATCATCATTTTTCAAGAATAAAGTTTTATTACAGGAGCAAAGTCATAATGTTTCAAGAAAAAAAGTTGTAATATTATGAGAACAAAGTTGTAATTTAATGAGGAAAAAATCTGAATTATGTGATTAAAGTTGTTGTATTTCAAGAAAAAAAGTGATATGAAGCCGAAAAAGTAATATTTCAAGAAATAAGTTGTAATATTATGAGAATAAAGTTGTAATTGAATGAGGAAAAAATATGAATTATATGAATAAAGTTGTTATATTTCAAGAAAAAAGTGATATTATGCCAAAAAAGTAATATTTCAAGAAAAAAAGTCGTAATTACAAGAATAGTTGTAATTTTACGATAAAGTATTGCAGTGAAAGAGTGATGTTGATGATCTGAAGTTACAGGTTTCACCAATAAGCACTTTAACTTATTATCAAAGAAACTGAAACCAGTTTCTGAAATATTTTGACTCTTTTTCTCGAAAAATTCCAACTTTACTCTAAAAACATCACAGCTTTTGTCTCGTAATATTATGACATAATTCAATGACATTTACAGCGGCATCTACTCTGCCATAGAGAAACATGAAGTCAAAACAGTTTTAGAAAACTCAAATTGCTCATGAAAACTTGTTGGACCAAACAGAGGGTTAAAGTTTTGAACAGCTAAGCTCAAATGGCACAGCGGTGATGCGTCAATGTTCTGAAATAGGAGAAAAGCTACTAATGGAGGGCAAAGTTATTTGGCAAAGTGGAGGAAAAAGAGATCATGTAATAACAATCTTTTTGCTGCTTCGAGGTTAATGTGGCCTCTGTGACTCAGCTCCATTAGAGGGTTTCTCCTGCAGGAACAGGTGGGTGTGGGAGGCGGCCGAGGACAAAAATCCTCACTGTGAAATGGAAAAAAACATTTTCAAGGCACTCAGATGGGGTGCAAAACCCGTTGCTGTAACACACTTTCAAACATCCTCAAACATGTGAGTTGATATGTAATATTAATCAATTAATATTTAACATTTAATCGTCGGAGGTGTTCACGTCTCAATGTTTGAACCATACGTTTATTTTCTAACCCGTCACTGTGAATCACAGCTTTAAAGACTTTCTGAATACTAAATAACTGCTGAATACTAAATAGTGATCCATCACCCTGAATAGCCTAATAACCAATCAATCACTGCGAACGAGAAGTTAACAATCTCATTATGCAACATTACATCAGAATTTTAATATCAGGCAATAAACTTGTACATTTTGAAAGGCGTTTACCTCATTATTTTCTATTAATGTCAATAATTCCCCTTGCAAACTACAAAAAGTAAGATAGCACCTCCTCTGTTATATAAAACTCTTAGATTACATGAGCTCCTGCCTTCTTTTAATCACTGCTGAAGCAAACACACATAGAGAAGTACAGTGAAATGCTTCCATCATCTAAAGTCTGTAATACAATGTAAATTACAACTAGACTTCATGATTAAACGTGTGAAGTCAGTAGCTGGGAAACACTGTGCTGACTGTAGATTCTGGTCTCCACCTGGACTGAGTTTGAGTTAGTCTTCATCCTAGTTTTCACTGGTTTTCATCAGAAACAAGTGGTGAACACAACACTGACATATTATCAGCTTTTAAGTTGATATGTTGAACCACATCCAGCAGTTACGGAGCAACATTATCATTCATGTGGAGTCGTGTTTTTGTCCACCCAGTGAATGTAAGTCCAATATTCACTCTCATTTAGCTCTGTTTCTTCATGATGGAGGACCAGAACAACATGGTGAGAAGCATGCTAAGTAGGGATGTGCAGAGGGCCCAGTATTTGTATCTGTATCTGTATTTGTTGAGGCAGCAAAATTATTTGTATTTGTATTTGTATTCGAATAAAAGTGCAAATTTGAACCAAATTTCCAGAAAATCGTTTAAAAAAATTCAGTTGTATGCTTGTTTCCATCCGTTCCTGTTGTGTGAATATTAGCAGATAAACTAATTCTCCAGTCCGTGCTGTTAAACTAGGGATGTGCAGGGGGCCCAGTATTTGTATTTGTATTCGAATAAAAGTGGAAAGAGGCTTAAAAATCCTGTTTTTGTTTTTATTACGCTTTTAATTTTAGAAAATTAAAGTGTTACAATAAGTGTTCATGAATAAACTACCTTATGAAGGAGGTCCCCACACCGGGTCTTGAACTGGAGTCTCCCACATCATAGACGACTGTGCTGACTACTGAGCTAAAACTTCACTCATCACCTCATTGCAGACAGACCTCTACCTATTTATACACCCATAACACAGAGACAGCACACCATGTAACATGTAGAAGAACTTCAAAGGTGATTCTTGCTTTGCTCTTTTCATTTATTGCCTATTTTTCACAACCTAACTTTGTGGAAAGGAGAAGAGGAACAACAGGTTATGGAGAGTCCCTTGGGACTTACCCATGATAGATGTAACAGCGGAGCAGAGGAGAGAGACTGAGAGAACCATGTAACCGACCTGCAAACTGGTATTTGACATGTTTTTTTTTTCTTATATTTGTATGAAACAAATATTCGTATAAAACCCACTATTTGTGCTTTGCCGAGTCATGTATTTGTATTCGGGCACATCCCTAATACTAAGCTAGCCTAGCGTCCAGACAGCTCTGTACACAACACCTAGACATAAAACAATATCCATCTGAACATCTCTCTCTCTCTTAGACAGAAACAGAATAAGTATATTTTCCAAATATATAACATGACACAGTTCACACACACACACGGTTCAACTGCTTTTCTCTTGTCGTGCTCTTTGATGTGATTGTTTCTGGCTAAAGATTAAACTACACTCTCCATGGAAACATGTCACGTCTCTGCATCCTTTGAATGTCCTTGAATGTCTCAGGTTGGAGTCCGGCTTCATTTGGAGTCTGCTGTGAGCTTCAAATGACTGGACGTGATCCAGTCCAAACACACCGTCTCTATACGTCCCTCAGGTGAGTGTAAGTCCACCAGGATAAAGGGACAGTCTGTATAAATCAGACATTACTGTGTAAGTGTGAATGAGTGTGAATGGAAAACACTACAAACACAATGTGCCTTTTTCAGCTTTTTCTCCACTTTAACTAGTTTGTTTAGGAAAATAAACTGTAATTTCATAATTCATAGGGATTAATGTTTCTATACTATTAGTATTTATATTTATCAGTATAAGTCATTAATCTACAGGCATGTTTTAAGATATATAAAACACTCTGCTTTGAATAATAACTTGTTTGATGTGTTTTTTCCACAAAAACAAGTTAAATTACCATATTAAAATTTCTCCTTCTCTTTCACTTTAAAATATGTGATTTAAAGTTATCTTAACGTTGCTATAGTTGATATTTTTATTACACCACAGTCTGATGTGTCAGTGTGTAATGTGTTTGGCTCGTAGTGATGAACCTACAGAGAATTATCAGTGACTCTGCAGCTCCTCTCGGCTTTACGGAGCTTTATAGTGAGTTTCAGCTCATTGTTTATCTGTCCGGCTGCAACTTTACTGTTCTGGTTCACTATCAGCGTCTCATAGCGTCGTTTTCAGAGATAAAGCAGTAAA
Organism: Thunnus maccoyii; assembly: GCF_910596095.1. Taxonomy (NCBI): domain Eukaryota; kingdom Metazoa; phylum Chordata; class Actinopteri; order Scombriformes; family Scombridae; genus Thunnus; species Thunnus maccoyii. The sequence continues at coordinate 27,765,114 of NC_056551.1, read as the reverse complement.
AAGCCGCTGTACACTACCTGCTCACAGTTAGCTGTAGACTAGCTGCTGAACATAGTGGAGCATTTAGCAGCTAAAGAGCCAGATATTTCCCTCAGGAGTTGGTAGAGAGTAAAAACAGAGCTAAAAGAGAGTGAATATTGGACTTACATTCACCAGGTGGACAGAAACACGACTCCACATGAATGATAATGTTGCTCCGTAACTGCTGGATGTGGAAATAAGCAACGGTTTGCTAACAAGTTCAACATATCAACTTAAAAGGTGATGGTGTGTACTTACTGCAGGTGTAAAGGGTTATAGTGAAACCTCTTTATTTATCACAACAGTAAAGTTTGAGTCAACAATGATAGATTCAAACTCTAATGTCATATTGAGCAACACTTTCCACATTTCTGGCTTGTATTAATAAAGTCATGAAAACAAACTCGGACTCTGTGTAACAGGACATATCCTGCTGCAGAGCTCTCTCAGCTGAATCTTTGATATTGTACTTGGGGGCGAAGCATAGATCACGGCATTATCGCAGATAAGCACGGGACAGAAAATGAATACGCTGCCGGAAGAGAAATGAAAAAGGCAGAAAAAGGGCCATGAGAAAGATTTCATATCTTCCCTCTCCTGAGCCGGAGTGCACCCTGCTAGAAAAGAACTATATTTATTCTAAAATTAACACAATGATCTATTCAGAAACTCAATTTTAACTCAATTAAAGCTTCTCTCCCTGTCGGTCATGCCTTTGTTGCAGTAATTGTCAGTCTCTGCTTCTCAGACTGGAGTTCTTTGAACATGAATCGCGCTGGAGCTCAAACCTTCAGCAGAGCGAGGGGGAACATTTTAATTCAACCACACAAGGGGAAGAGAAACCATGACAGAGTAGCAGGTAGGAGTGGGTTTGAGTGCCTGCAGCGAGCGCTGCCAAACACACATACACACACATATATATTTATATATATATATATAACAGGGGAGAAGGAACACACACACACACACACACACACACAGTTGCAGAGGAAAGCGAGACTATGCAAATCGTTGAGCTAATGAATTTCTGAATTCCTGCCTTGGCTCCTGTGATGGTAATGAGCTTATTTTGGCATGAGCTCATAGAAGAGAGAGGAAATGAACAAACTCATATGTACACACACACACATACACACACACACACGCACACACACACACGGTGATCTAAGCCAAACACAATCTCCTGCTGACAGTAGCTCATCACACCTCCTCAATCTTCCTCTCTCCCTCGTTGTCTGTCGTCTTTTCTGCGCTGTGTCACCTGTGTAAACCTGTTAGCACGTGCACGCAAAAAAAAAACCCCTGAACAAACGATGACAGCAGAGACATTTATCATTTATCAACCCAGTGCGCGCTCATTTTCACACACACAGACTGATCAGATTTATTCATTTCTTCTGGCTTCAGATTGAGTGTGTACATACATTTAGATCCAACAAACACCTGCTGGTACACAGGTGTCATCACAGGTATTTATTCCTAAATTACAGACACACAAACTCCAACATTTCATTCCTTTCAGAGTGAAATAAACATACATTAGGGCTTCATTATTCACATTATCAGTTAATCTGTTGATTAGTTTCTCAATTCATTGTTTACTCTTTTCATAAAATGTCAGAAAATAGTGAAAAATGATTTTTAAAATTTCCAGTGACGTCTTCAAATGTCTTGCTTTGTCGCACCAACAGTCAAAAACACAAAGATGCTCAGTTTACTGTGATATAAACCAGAGAAAAGTGGCAATTTTTGCCTTATGACTTAAACAATTAATCAATTATCAAAAATATAATTTCAGCTCTGATCTACATCTTTGACCACCTGTGGTTTCATATAAGAGATGCAGAGGATTTGTTCGTCACATTTGATTGTAATCAACCTGCTTTAATAAAGAACTTACATGTTCCAGCACCATTGATTTTACAACCTAACTTTGTAGAAAGGAGAAGGGGAACAACAGGTTATGGAGAGTCCCTTCGTGTGTGTCAGTAGTTCAGCTTTATCTCTGGGGAACACCCCCGACTCCGGGAGTGACGTCCAAATTAGGTAATGTGCGTCATGTAGCGGGTGGATGTGACTCCCTTTATTGAGACCTGCTGATAAACGTCACAGCGGAGCAGAGGAGAGACACTGAGATAACGATGTAATGACCTGTGCGCTTTGCATTCTTCCTGAAAACAAATAATTTTAAAAATATTTGTTTGAAACAAATATTCGTAAAGAAAAACACTATTTGTGCTTTTCCGAATAATGTATTTGTATTCGGGTGCACCCCTAGTTACAACAGCAACAACCTACAGCAGCAGGCCAACTGAGTCTTATATTTACCATACAGACATGAGAGAGTATCAGTCCTCTCATCTAACTCTGAGCAATTGTTACATACTTCCCCCCCTGCTGGATGGGATATGTATAACCTTATCATTGACCCTTTTGTTTGTGCTCTCTCTCCCAGGTGGCCCGGAGTGGATAATTGTGGGGAGAGCCTATAAAGAGGGAACAAAGGTCTTGGACTCTCTTTCTCATTTTCCCAGCCTGATCAGCAGCAGCAGCTTGTTTTTTTGTGTTTGTTCTGTTATGTTGCAGTTGCCTTTGTTAGTTTCTTGGTTTGGGTTGGTGAGTTCGTGGCTTTAGGTTTAGTTATGTGGATTTAGGTTAGAGAGGAGAGCCCAGATCCTACGGCCCTTTGTGGGCTGGTCTGGATGTCTCCTCTTCTTTTTGTTAATTTTGGCCGGCTCACCAGCTTTTAATCATGTCGGGCCTTCTGTTGGCGAGCTGTTTGTAGAGGGTTGTAACAGCAATAAAGCAAATACACATATTTCCTAAAATGTATAACTATTCCTTTAGAGCTACTAGGAAATTCAAAGGGATGTGTTGACTGTATTTGGCATTCTGGGAATGTTTCATATGAGCAGACAGATGAAGATGAGATAACTTGTTTTTCACGGTGTAAAGGTGTAAGTTTGAGTTGTTTGTTTCATAGCTCCCGCAGGAGACATTTTTTCCATCAAATCACATCAGGTGTGTGCACGTTAAACCGGCTGACAGTGACGCTCAGAGAGGTGACGATAAACAGATGATAAACTGTTAAAACACAGGACGAGAGACATTATGGAGAGAGAGAGAGAGACAGAGAGAGAGCAAGCAATCGATCGGCAGAAAATGAAAAACAGATTACAGACTGCCGCTCAGCAAAACACCTGTCAGAGTAAAACCCAGACGCTGCTGATTAATGATCATTTAAATTAAGTTTTATCGAACATAGAGATGGATTTGAAAATAAGAAGGTGAGTAGAAATACCAATAAATACATCACGATATCTGATGTTCCTGACAATCTGCAGCTGATGCTTCAGTTTGTCTTCTCGCTCGTTATTACAGCCTGTGTTTGGCCTTTTAAAGGAGCAGCTCCTTCAATGCATCACATGTGTGTTTATTAATGTAGGGCTGCAACTAACCATTATTTTCATTATTGATTAATCTGTTAATCATTTTCTTTATTAACTGTTAGTTGTTTGGCCCATAAAATGTCAGAAAATGGTGAAAAATGTTGATCAGTCTTTGAAAAAAACCTTAAGATTAAACTGAAAATGTATTCAAAGATATTCAGTTTACTGTCACAGAAGACTAAAGAAACCAGAAAATATTCACATTTAAGAAGCTGAAACCAGAGAATTTTAATCAGTTTCTCTCACAAAATTACTCAGATGGATTCATCTTTTATACAGTAGTTGGTGATTATTGACAAATCACTTAAGTGACTAATCCTTACAGCTATACGTTACTGTAACTCTGATACAATGGAGGTTAATGGTTAATGCAAAGCAGAACATGAGTATAGCTGCATATAAAAAAGCCTGCTGATCAAATCATGGCAACAACCGAGAGAAAGACAAAGGAGACTTTCATTTGTTGTATTTACGTCACTGACAGGTTATATTTGAAAACTCGACAGTAGATCTACAACAATTAGTCGATAAATCAATTATTCAAGCAAGAGAAAATTAATCGGCAACTATTCTGATTATCATCTTGTACCAGTTCAGCGTCTCAAATGTGATTATTTTACATTTTTCTTGGTGATAGATGATAATAAACTGAATATATTTGGGTTTTGGACTGTTGTTTGGACACAGTAAGACATTTAAAGATGTAGTATTTGACTCTTTAAATTATAACAGGCATTTTTCTTTCTTTTTTTAAATTAATTTTCAACAACATAATACATTAAGAATAACTACAATTAAGACAAGACATACCAAAAACCACGACACAAGAGCAAACACAAATACAGAAAGAAAAAAAAACAAACAAACAAACAAAAATCAGCAGTATTCACAACCTGGTGCATTTATAAAATGCTGTTTGTATGTATTTATGTATGTATTTTTATAACAGGCATTTTTCACTAATTTATCACATTTTATAGACAATGATTCATTAATAATGGAAATAACTGTTAGTTGCAGCAAAACACAGTGTAGAAGTTCATTTATTTCACCTCTGATAGAAAATTATACCAAATGAAATCTGTTCTTAACACTGGTTTTGTGGCCCTGTGGATTATTTTTCTTTATGAGAAGACCTGTGTGAGTTTTTCTTCATGGTTTTGTGGACGACTGGGAGTGTTAAAGATGTGTGTTTATAATACAGGGACAAACAGGAGATGAGAGTCGGCACAGCGGGAACAGTTGAACCAATCTGGAGGTAATGGGCAGTGAATGTGTATGCACTTAATGAATATTGTCAGAACACTTTATTTATTTCATATTGCTTTTTTTTTTTTTTTCTTCTGCGGCTGGTAAAAACGTGTCACAAATGTGTAAAAGTGAAGCAAAGAGCAGACTGGTGTGTTGATGCTGCTGATGGTGAACATGTCTGCAGTGTCTCCTCTATTCTCTGGTTTAATCAATATTTAATGTGATTCTGTGAAAAAATATTGTAAAGCTTATCAATTATGATGATTTTTTTGTTTATATTTTTAAAAATGTTTAATTTTTTTTAGAATGTGTTTTACTGGGTAGATTACCAACCAAAATGTTGTGTAAGAATTATATATATTTACTTATAATTTTAAGGATTTCTGCTTTGAAACTAAATTATTGTCACAGAAAAGATATCTGTGCATCCACGACTGGGAAGAAACAACAAGGAAAATTCAAACCATGAAGAAAATTACATTTAAATTAAGAACAATTTTAGAATTACATGAATGAAAATGGAAAAAGTGGTTTAATTATGAAAAACAAACATATGTGTCTGAACCAACCTGAGATATGATAACTTTATTTATTACATTATAAATTAATGTGTATCTTTTTTTTTGCTGTTACTGGTATTATTATTTTTATATGTATGTGTATGTATATGTTTTTATGTATTATTATTGCAATTATATATAGAGAGAAATTATAATGTATTAACAGGTATTTTATTTTCCTTTCTCATCCTAATAGTTGTGTGTTAAAAAACCCTAACCCTAACTCCTATCCAATTTTTGATCACCCCATAAAAGGTTATGAACTTGTTTATAATTTTATAAATGTTTCTTTTGTGTCTGTTTTTTAAGTTGTTTTTTTTTTAAGGTGCAAAGCAACAGCTCAGTAACAGTTCAGTAAATCGTCACACAGATTTGAGTGTTAATGAAGAAGTTTCTTTCTCTGTAACTGGAGGTGTTGATTCGCTCCGTCTCAGGAGGTTTTCAGGAAGCTTGTAGGCTGTTTGTTCTTGGGAGTGTAAATGAGCACCGCTATTAACCTTTAACTGATGCAGTTGGTGTTAAAATGTCACTCTATCAGAGTGATAAGTCAGTCAATTAATATTATTTTCTTTCACTTTTTAAAAAAATGTGATTTCTTAATTGTGCATAGATGCACCTACAGGTAATCAAGAGTACTTTCCATTAAGATAACTTGTGCTAACGAGGTTCTTCATTCAGCATGGAGGAGTTTAACTCAACAAACAGGAAGTCCTCGCTCACTTCAGCATCATTTTGAGTTGAAGACAATTACTCATGACGCACAACATGTAGAAATAATAAAGTTACAGGATCAGCTTCAAAGGAAAACAGCTGATAACTGCTGCTCCATAAACATGTTTATTACTGATAAACAGAACGGATGTAAGGGAGAAATAAAAACAACGATGAAAGAAAAACCTCAAACCTGCCTAGTTTGTGCTTTTATTCATTTCATTTATTCCTCCACAGGTAGTTTGATTAATCAACAGTTTTTAGATGATATGATATTATTAATAATACACTAAAGCTGTTCCCACTACAGCTGATGGTTCCTCTTACTGGTCTCCTCTGGGACACATTGAAGTGATTGGAACATCCTTGATGATGGCAGACGTTGATCAATCAATGGGAGGAAGCAGAATGTAATGTCTATTTACATTTTCAATTTATGTGCAAAAACACTTGAATGGAGACAGAAAAAAAAAAAATCTTGGAATATTGCATAAACATTTTTACACTTGTCTGAGGTGTAACAGTAACTGTGGATAAAAATCAAATGTAAACAGACTGAGTGAATAAATGACGACGTACATGAATCATGTGACTGAAGAGCTGAAAACATCAGATCTGTGTGGAGCGATGATGAGGAGACTGTAACCTTCCTCACATCAATACATGAAACTAACAGAAATGTCATATTTCCATCATGTTTAACATCGTTTGAGCTTTGACTGTCGCTCTTTTGATGACATCATCTCGTTGTTTCTTCCTCTGCAACGGTTTAATGTAGGCGTGTGCCTGAATACAAATACATTACTCGGCAAAGCACAAATAGTGTTTTGTTTTTTTGTTTTTTTTTTACAAATATTTGTTTCATACAAATATTTTATTTAAATTATTTGTATTCGGGAAGGGGAAAAAAAAGTCAAATACCAGCACGCAGGTCGGTCACATTGCTATCTCAGTGTCTCTCCTCTGCTCCACTGTTAGTCTGTCAGTAGGTCTCAATGAGGGGAGTCACATCCACCTGAGCTACTGACACATGCAAAGTGCTTCTAATGGACTCTCCATAACCTGTTGTTCACCTTCTCCTTTCCACAAAGTTAGGTTGTAAAAAATAGGCAATAAATGAAAAGTGCAAAGTAATAATCACCTTTGAAGTTCTTCTACATGTTACATGGTGTGCTGTCGCTGTGTTATGGGTGTATAAATAGGTAGAGGTCTGTCTGCATGAGGCGATGAGTAAAGTTTTAGCGCAGTAGTCAGCGCAGTCGTCTATGATCTGGGAGACTCCAGTTCGAGACCTGATGTGGGGACCTCCTTCATAAGGTAGTTTATTCATGAACACTTATTGTGACACTTTCATTTTCTAAAACTAAAACCGAAATAAAAACAAAAACAGGATTTTTAAGCCTCTTTCAAGTTTTATTTGAATACAAATACAAATAATTTTGCTGCCTCAACAAATACAGATACAAATACAAATACTGGGCTCTCTGCACATCCCTAGTTTAATGGCACCGACTGGAGAATTAGTTTATCTGCTGATATTCACACAACAGGAATGGATGGAAACATCCATTTTTTTTAACGATTTTCTGGAAATTCGGTTAAAATTTGCACTACATTTTTGAGGATATAAAATTTGAAACAGGAATACAGAACGAGGGGAAAACACTTCACGGATCTCACACTTTATTTCTCTTTATTTGGCAAATTGAAACTTTGACCCAACAGTGGTAGAAGAAAAGTCAGAGAGGATCACCAACGTCATCCTCTGGAGAACACAAATGTCTGAACAAAATTTCATGGCAATCCATCCAACAGTTTCTTACCTCACAGATGAAGCAAAAATAGACGCCTAATACCAGATCAGAAGTGTTTTACAGTCACTGGTTTTACGAAAGTGAGAGCAGAAGCTCCGTCCTCTTAGACTTACTTACTGCCTTTGAACCTGCAGACTCTCTGTGCTAACCTCTAGATCTGTACTCTCATGTTTACCTCCTGCTTTGGTAACTGATCCCTTCATGATCCCATCACGCATCATGACAAAGCTTTCCTGTTTTTACGATTATCCCGTCTTGCCTCCCTGGGAGTCTATAACGCCTTCATCTTTCTCTCTCTTTCTGAACATGAAAAGTTATCTGCAATGTTGTTTCTCCTCTGATGCTCTTCAGTTTTAGCTTTGTTATATGTTTTATAGTGATACACAGTGAGTTAAACAACTTTTAGTCAAAGCAGCTGTCACAAAATACCATAAAAACTGCTTTAACTTCTGGTTATTATCATTAACTCCCAACAGCTCATCCAGATTGCTGCTTGTGTGCTGATATTTTGCAAAATGTAAAACAAAATGTGGTTTTAAAATAACGAACTATGTGGTTTGTGTATAAAAAACTACAATTATTAGTGCTGTTTGTTGTCACTGTTGGAAAATTTTGCGGAGGAGACACCAAACTACCAGACACAAACAAGATCTTAACGTCTAAAAGTGTTTATAACATTTGTAAATCAGATATTTTGGAGCCAGTTTATGTTTCTGCTTTTTAAATCAGTTATTCAAAGTGTCAATAAATTGTGAAACTTCAAATTAAACTACATAATAAAATCTGAATTTGTGCAAAGATGATTTATCAACCTGTAGCGCCTGTGGAGGAAGAGGCTCCTTAAAGCATGTTTTAAACAAAGAATACCAGAATACTCCCCCCTAACAGGCGATTTAGAGCCTCTTAATTTAAAGTAAAAAAGTGAAAAGTACACGCGAGTATCTTTGATGTTTTATGGTGTGACAATGCTGTGGTTCAGGTCTGGTTATGTTTAGGGAAAGATGGTTTGGGTTAAAGTTGCCTCTTTCAAGTTAGGCAACCTTCATTGTCATGGCAACAGTAAACACCACGACAATCGTATTTAAAAAAAACTGTCTCGACTCACGGTTGGAAACTGGAAGTGAACAGCGGTCTCCTGCAGCTAAGTCCACTCTTTGTCATCTATCTATCTATCTATCTATCTATCTATCTATCGATCCATCCACCAACCTGCCGCCTCCTAATGAGGAAATCTGTCACCTTAAATACGTCAACTGAGCTGCATCATTTCTCCGGGTCATAATTACTATCATGGCGTCCGTCATACAGGATAGGGATGTGCAGAGATCCCAGTATTTGTATTTGTATCTGTATTTGTTGAGGCAGCAAAATTATTTGTATCTGTATTTGTATTCGAATAAAAGTGGAAAGAGGCTTATGACACTTTTAATTTTATAAAAAGTGTTACAATAAGTGTTCGTGAATAAACTACCTTATGAAGGAGGTCCCCACATCGGGTCTTGAACTGGAGTCTCCCAGATCGTAGACGACTGCGCTGACTATTGAGATAAAACTTTACTCATCGACATATTGCAGACAGACCTCTACCTATATATACACTCATAACACAGAGACAGCACAGCGTTTGACATGTAGAAGAACTTCAAAGGTGATTCTTGCTTTGCACTTTTCATTTATTGCCTTTTTTTTTTTTAACAACCTAACTTTGTGGAAAGGAGAAGGTGAACAACAGGTTATGGAGAGTCCCTGAGTTACCCCTGATAGATGTAACAGCGGAGCAGAGGAGAGAGACTGAGACGATGATGTAACCGACCTGCAAACTGGTATTTGACATGTTTTTTTTTTCTTCCCAAAAACAAATATTTTTAAAAATATTTGTATGAAACAAATATTAGTATAAAACCCACTATTTGTCCTTTGCCGAATAACCTATTTGTATTCGGGCACACCCCTAATACAAGCATTCACTTTTCACGCCTAAGCGAGGCACTGACAGGGTATCCTCCCGTGGGTCTGCCGGTCAGTCCTCAAAAACATTTGTGATGTTGCGCTCGATTGTTGACACGAAAAATGACAAAATACTTGCGTGAACTGTCGTAGCGATCCACCTCTCGCACTTCAATGAGGAAAGACACAATTTCTGAATACAATATTGTCAGACTCTCTCACACTGGATACAGACGTACAAGCTGCTGCAGAGAATCAAGCCCAGAAGAGTGTTTCATCTCTTTCACACCAGCCTCCAGGAGTTGTTGTGACTGGTCTATGTGTGGTTTTAACTCTTACAGACAACGGCAGGATCTGCTTCAGCATGAACAGATGTTTCTCTTTCACACAGGAAGAAACTGTTCAGACGCACAAACATGGTTTCTATGACTGTCACTGAGCATTTTTAACCCTTTCAAAAGTTCACACCAGCATTTGGATGTTAATTGTCTGATGTCTTTTTCAGAAAGCTTTTGTTTTTTCAGCTTTAATTTCCTGTTTTAACAATGTCACAACCTCACATACCTTCATCCAATCATATAATGTTGTTAAGACATGATATCAATGTTCTCTCTCCTATAGCACAGGGTTCAGTTACGGTATGTACAATAAGGAAGAACCTTGAATCATGAAACCTTCATGCCAAGTCATTGAAGTTTATTTACAAAGTACTACTCTTTCTTATCTACCTTTGTAAACCTCATACAAAGCTAATAGAGAAATAAAATAGATATAGAAGTGTCATATGTGGTATGTATGTGTATATATACACACTGTGATAGTGTGTGTGTGTGTGTGTGTGTGTGTATACAGTATGAACACACACATGCACATCTTAACATGCCGTTAAAGAGAGAAAAAAAAAAAAAGAATACAGTGCACATCTGAAATGCCTGCACAAGTGGGATAGAAGTGCCTATTATGAGCCATTATAGACAATTTGAAGTCATTATGAGCACTCCACACTGTAAATGGGTATCATTGTGTGAAATGCTGCGGCATCTTACAGACCTGTCCAACTGTCAGAAATAAGTAGAGAGAAGAAGAAGAGGCGAGGAGGCGAGTGGCAGAGAGCAGTGATGAAGGAGGAGGAGAGAGAGAGAGAGAGACGACGGCGAGGGCCGAGTTATAATGGTGGATGACAAAGAGAGAGAGAGAGAGAGAGAGAGAGAGAGAGAAATGTCCAAAAAGTTGAAAGAAAGAAAAGAGCGAGTGAGAGTTAAAAGCTCAAACTATCGTCAATAGTCGCCAAGGCTGCGTTATTGTCTAACTGATCGATCTGAGATAAGAGTCGGGCTCAGATCAGTCTCACTCACTCACTCAAGGCCAAACAGAAAAACAACTGCAGCAGCAGCACACACATGAGAAATAGACGCATCGTTTGTAAAGATTCCTCATGTTTCTGGAAGGATTTAATGTTTTCCGCGCGCAGACAAACACAAGAGGAATGATTACAGCAAGGAAACGGTTCACATGGACACCTGACTGATGTTTTAAGTGTCACAAACCGGTTCAATGAGTGTGACAAAGAGGGGAAGCAAGTCAGGTTCAGGTGCCAGTTATTTGTTTTATTTGAAACTAAAATAAGTATAAACAAAAGGTATGAGGTGGTGTGGAGAGTAACTGCATCAGTTGTGTATGTAGTGTGTGGATGAGTGAGATGTGTAAATGCTTCTGTTGAATGCAAAAGAAAAATATACCAAAACAAACCAAAACTGGGAGAGATGTGGATCCTAGGAGAGAGAGAGAGACAATGGATGAGAGTGGTATTTATAGCCTTGGTGGAGGCCGATCCAGGTGTCCCTGCGTTACACTAACGACCCTCCCTGACTGCCAGCTCCCGCATGAAGTGGCCAGGTAAACCACTACGGGCAGAAAAGGGAGGGGTCGTAACGTAAGACACACTTGAAAAACTGTGAACCTTTCCTTTAATGTCGATATTAATGAGTATTAATAATGACTCCTAATAAACTAGAATCATACTTTAAGGGGTAAGACCTCTAACATGCTCCACGCAGATGTCAACAGCCGGACCAGCCGGCACAAACACACGACCTTTGTGAACTCGTGACACCAGTAGTGAACAAACATGGTGTCTGTGGAGGGATGTGTAGTGAAAGAAAAGCACCAAGTTCACCAAGCGTGCGTGTAAACCATAAACTGTATAAAAATATGGATGTAGTTACCGTGACGTCACTCGTTGGTTTCTGAAGAGCGGCTTTGAAGCTCAAAGTGAGCCGCTCCAGCCGTCGCCATCTTGGCAGTGCGTGACGTTGCCTAACTCCCATCCAATCAAAAATGGGCAAAGAGGCGGGCCGAATGACTGAAACAAGCCACCTAGCGGCTGGCGGACCTTAAACTAAAACTTAAACGGGTGAGTTATAATAAAATTCACCCCCCGTACAGTTGTCATGAAAGAGGAAATTAGCTACAGAGACCAAAACCGTTTTTTGTACCAGGCTGTAAACATTAGGGGTGTGCCCGAATACAAATACATTATTTGGCAAAGCACAAATAGTGGGGTTTTTTATGAATATTTGTTTCATACAAATATTTCAAAAATTATTTGTTTTCAAGAAGAAAAATAGACCATGTCAAACACCAGAGTGCAGGTCGGTTACATCACTATCTCAGTGTCTCTCCTCCGCTCCGCTGTGACGTCTATCAGCAGGTCTCAGTGAGGGGAGTCACATCCACCTGCTACATGACGCACATTTCCTAATTTGGACATCAGTCCCGGAGTTGGGAGTGTTCCCCAGAGATAAAGCTGAACTACTGATACACGTTTCATGAACACTTATTGTAACACTTATATTTCCTAAAATTAAAAGCGTAATAAAAACAAAAACAGGATTTTTCTGTCTTTCTTTCTTTCCACTTTTATTTGAATACAAATACAAATAATTTTGCTGCCTCAACAAATACAAATACAAATACAAATACTGGGCTCTCTGCACATCCCTAGTGAACATGTTGTAAAGTTGGGCATTTTAACATGGGGGTCTATGGGGATTGACTTGCTAGTCTATTAGTCTGATAAAGAAGTTGATCTTTTACCCTTGAAGGAGCCCCGGCCTTCCTCTCACTTTTCTGTTGTTATGGACTAAACTGTAATTTAATTCCCCTTTTTAAAACAAAAAATGCTTTTTAATGATCATATTGTATATTGCAATATGTCAGATAAGCATTTATGTCAAATGTTTGTGTTCCTCTGTACAGTTCTTTCCGGTATGAAGAAGAGACGAACTCACATCTAAAACTGATAATTAACTTTTAGGCTTTTTAGAATAATTAATTATTTTTGAAGCAGACATCACTGAAAGAAGAAACATCTCCAGTATGAGAATTTTAGATGATAGTGAACTGAATATTTTTGGGTTTTTTTATACTAATCACAAAACCATCCAACAATAACCGCAACACAAAATTATTATTATTATTTCAACATGTGACAAATACAAAGAAATTTGCTTTGTGTTTGAAACATTCACCATATTGATGAAAGAACAGATTCCTTTTTATAAATTATACTTTTTAATTGGATTTATTAGAAATGTTTTCAAACACAGAAACAGGGAAAAAAAAAGGTCAATTCTCAGACTGAGACTTCCTGCAGTTTGCTTGAATTTATTTTATCTGTGAACATTGTCGCACTTATGAAAGTTATTGATTAAAACAGACAATGACGCTTCTTCTGAATGAGAATCAGTCTGTATTGATCTATTATTTGCTTCTGAAAAGTTTCAAATTGAATAAGATTCATCTTTGAATTAAAAACAATTTATGATTGATGCACCTAACAATGTAGTTCTTCTTTAAAACAGGATTTCTTGTGTGTGTGTGTGTGTGTGTGTGTGTGTGTGTGTGTGTGTGTCCTCAGGGATTTGGCCACTGGCCTACATCTGATGAATCTCTACATTGCAAACATAATATTTACCGTTAATGAGGCTGGGTTCCAGAAAAAGAGCATAAAGTTTTAATTTGTCTCGTCTCAGGGTCTGAAGAGATGCTTCAGTAATCACTTCAGCTCAGCCCGGTTTGGTTTTTTTTACATAAGAAGAATCCCAGAGAGCAGCAGAGGCAAACAACTTCCTGTTTAATGCTACTTATTATTATTATTATTATTATTATTGTTATTATTATATATACTCATGAATCATGTCGTCCTGAGCAGGCAGGTAAACACCACAGTTGAAAGAAGAAGTTGTGTAAAGTGAGTTTTAATTGGCTTAACCTTCACTATGTCCCTGAAAAAACAGAATAATTACAAAAACATCTCGTCTCCTGTGTGGCTGCTTCACAATAAAAGCCACCGTCCACTTAATAAGAACACAGAAGTTTAGGATTTCAATCCCACAAAGAGTTTAACTAGTCTATTATCATTCTCTTTTTAGACTATTTTAAATAATTCAGAACAAACTTTAATGAAACTCAACACACAACAAACTGGACTGAATGCAAATATAGAATTTAGTTAAACACAAAGATGGTTCCCACTAATGAGAAATAAACAGAATAACTTAAACCTGCATTCACTGATGTTTTGTCCACTAAACAAGCAGTGAACAAGACTCTGACGCATCATCAGCTTTGATATGTTGAACTTGTTAGCAAACAGTTGCTTATTTCCACATCCAGCAGTTACTTAGCAACATTATCATTCATGTGGAGTCGTGTTTCTGTCCACCTGGTGAATGTAAGTCCAATATTCACTCTCTTTTAGCTTCTGTTTTTGCTCTCTACCAACTGCTGAGGGAAATATCTGGCTCTTTAGCTGCTAAATGCTCCACTATGTTCACCAGCTAGTCTACAGCTAACTGTGTCTGTTAGCAGGTAGTGTACCGTGGCTTTTTACAGCTTTTTCTCTCTGAAAATGACGCTATGAGAGCGCTGAGAGTGAACCAAAACAGTAAAGTTTCAGCCGGACAGATAAACAATGAGCTGAAACTCACTATAAAGCTCTGTAAAGCCGAGAGGAGCTGCAGAGTCTCTGATAATTCTCTGTAGGTTCATCACTACGAGCCAAACACATTACACACTGACACATCAGACTGTCGAGGGATAGAAATAAACATTATAGTCGCGTTAAAATAACTACAAAAACACAAGCAGAGAGGCTGATATCAAATTACAAACAAATTACAAACTCGTGTGTGTGTGAAGTCAAGTTGAATCCAGAGAAAACTACTATATACAGAGCTAATAAACTGAGTGTAAATATATAATTGATAATTGCATTTTCCCCTCAGGATGAATAATAATAAATCTTTTCATGTAGCGCCTTCATGTGGTCAAAACTTTATTTGTTCAATACTTCAGTTTACGAGCAAATACCTGCAAAACTAATGACATCAGCCTCAGTTAAGTGATGATTAGCTAATGTTAGCATGAAAATATACAGATCATATGTAAACATGGTAAACATAATACTTGCTTAGCATTAATATGCTAGCATGCTCACTATTAGCATGTTAGCATTTAGCTCAGGTACAGCCTCAGAGCTGCTAGCATGGCTATAGACTCTTTGTTTGTTTGTTTGTTTGTTTGTTTGTTTTAGATCACTATTACATCACTATTCTTCTTGGAATCTGCATAAGAATGTATTTAAGTGACAAAACAAATCTCACAATTACATAATAACCAGGACAAAACATGACATACATGATATCATACAGTATAAACTCATTTGTAATAATAATAAACCTTTATTTAACTAATTAATCCAAAGTCTCTATTTAATAGATGCTGTTTTAATATTGTTTTCATATTGTAGTCTGGTTAATTATTACATAAAGATCTAAGGCTGCAACTAACAACTATTTTCACTATTGATGAAAACCTGCAGAATATTCTCTCAATTAATTGTTTAATTATTTGGTCTATAAAACGTCACAAAATAGTAAAAAAATGTCTGTTACAGTTTCCTGGAGTTAAACGCGACGTCTTCAAATATCTTCTTTTGTTTGACTCAGTTTATTATCATGTATCACCAAGAAAAGCATGAAATCATCACATTTGAGAGGCTGAAACTGAATTTTATGCATTTTTTGCATAAAAATGACTAAAACAATTTGATTATTAAAATAGCTGCAGATTCATTATCTGTCAGTCGACTAATAATTAATCCACTCATCGTCGCAGCTCAGTTTCAAACTCTCCTGATTAAATCAAATGTTTTGTTATATTTATAACAAATACATGTGAATAAAACCTTGTTTTGATCCAGAGACCTGTTTCAGTTTATTATGTTTTCATACACACAGACAGTGAGTAGGTGTGTTTCTGATGTTGTGGATGTGAACAGCTGTATCATCAGAAAAAAAACAAACATTGGATAAGAGACAAAAGGAAGTTTCTCTGCACGTTAGTGTGGCTCAGTTTCACCCAAATCTGTCATCATGCTCTTTGCCTCTATTACAAGTTGGTTGTTGACATCCTGTGTGTGTCGGCGTCCTGCCACGTCTGGAGATGTTCAGCTGAACTGACTGTAGCTCCTGTACAGTAAACACGTCTGTAAAAACGCAGAAATCAGATCAGAAAAAGTTGTTTCGATCCTTCAAAATGCCAATTAAAAACGAGAAAAATGTGCAAAATCCTTTTAACTGAGAATGTAGGTTTGGTTTCAACACTAGAAGGGATGTTTTACACTGTTTCCATGTTATACTCACACACACAGACTGTCATGTTTCTTATTATGATCTCAGACTTTTCTTCCACGGTTTTCTGGCACTAAGGGGACAAATTAAGAAGCTGGATTTCTACATGATGTAAACTAGTTGTGCACTGACAGTTGCAGGTTACACACAAGTGCTTTTGCTTTTGTTATTCAGCTTTAGTCTGAAAAACTACACACATGTATCACTGCAAGCACCATCATCTGTCTCATTGTGTTTTCTGCTGCGTCACTGTGCTGTTTTTTCCCTCCACGCCTGCCCTGCATCAGCTTCGTTAGCTCTGCTGTGTTCCCGGTGTTTTCCCCCAGCCAATCAGCTCCTTGCTAGTCCTCTGTCGAGTCACCTGTACTCTGTTCCCTCATCAGTTCTGTCTGTGTTTAAGTCTTGTTTTCAGTTCAGTCTTTGTTGCATCATTTGTTCAGTGTGTTTTGTTTTGCCTGCAAATCTGAATCTTTATTAGAAAGTTCAGTGGCTGCTGCTGCTCCTGTCTGTCACACACATACAGTATAGTCTGTAAAACATCAACATGTATAACTTTGCCAAAACAGAACTTTATCTATCTAGATTTGATCTAAGACTAAAATCAAAATTTAAATATGATTGATGACATGCATAATCTATCTAGACTGCATGTTGTGCTACGAACAGTGTATTCTTAATACAAAAGTGCTTTAATAATCAATTGATTGTTCAATGTATAAAATGCTGATCATTATTCCCTGAAGCTCAAGTGAACTTATGGCTTGTTTTGTCTGAAGATGTTAAGTTTACTATGATGGAAAACTAGCAAATATTCAATAAAATATTCAATTCAAACAAGTGAATATTTGCAAGATAATAGTTGGTTGCAGCCTTAGAGTATTAATAATATCATCTGTCCTTCAGTTTTCTGTCTGCAGTTTGATAAAATACAAGAAAACATGATGCTATTATTAGTCTTTGGAGCCGTTTCTAATCAAACTAACGAGACCAAACTCTTCATAATGAAGGAACATGTCACTCAGTGCAGCGGTGTGACTCACTGATGCATTTTTAATAGTTTGTGGACAACAACAGAGGTCTACGGCACAGAGGAATAAGATATAATAGGATTCTTGAAAAAGAGGAAGTGAAGTCATAATGGAAAGAGCTACCGCTTTTTATTTCCTATCAATCTTTGCATCCAACGCCAAAGGGAAAAACTCTGATGTGATGTGATGGAACAAGAAAAACAGAAAAACATCAACATTAAACACAGTGTACAATGCAATCATCACAGTCCCAGAAGGAAGGAGGTACAGAATTACATCACAGTATAATCACAGGAAAGACAATGTTAAGAAAAAAAGACTGAGAATCAAGTCAAGATATTTAAGAAAAATGTAATTTCCAGTAAAATACTATGAGAAAAGTTGTAATTTTATGAGTAAAATTGTAATATTTCCAGTAAAATACTATGAGAAAAGTTGTAATTTTATGAGTAAAATTGTAATATTTCCAGTAAAATACTATGAGTAAAATTGTAATATTTCCAGTAAAATACTATGAGAAAAATTGTAATTTTATGAGTAAAATTGTAATATTTCCAGTAAAATACTATGAGAAAAATTGTAATTTTATGAGTAAAATTGTAATATTTCTAGAATAATGTTATAAATATACAAGAAAAGTCATTGTTGAGAATAAAGTCATACTAATTTGAGGAAGAAAGGAACATGTCACTCAGTGCAGCTGTGTGACTCACTCCGTGTTTTTAATAGTTTCTGGACAACAACGGTGGAATAAGATATATCAGACTTTAGATACACACACAATACTTGTTAGTAGATCAGTTCATTGATGGTTTGGATCCAAACATGAGATTTGTTGACAAGAAGAAAAAATATAAGAAAAATCATCCACCGTATTCTTTAAAGACTACTTTTGGAAGAGATGATGGTTTTATTTAAATACTGAAAAAGTCAACGATGACTGGAGGCTTGAGACAGGACGTGTTGACGTGTTATTAACATTTATCTGAATGAGCTGCTGTCTGCTCTCGTTGGCATTTTACAGCTTTTAGTTTTTTTTTGTGCTGAGAAATCCTTTGGTCACTCAAGCTTCTGTGGCCACGCTGACGTCGCACACAGGAAGTCTGCAGATAACGCCGCTTAATCCGTCACCTCTGATAATAGGCCCTGGAGCCAATTGTTCACTTCCATGGAGCCGGTGACACACGGTGACATTTTCACTTCAAACATCTGACTCTTCCTCCCCTCCTTTCCCCCTCCTTTTTTTTTTTAACCTCAGAATACCACAAAAGAAGAAGCGGCTACATCATTAAGGTGCCAGTCAGCTGGGTGTTAATTGCTGCTACTTTTAACAAAGCTGTACAGCCAAATTATCAGGCAGCACAACAGAGGCCGTCCTTCCTCTATAGGTGGAAGCAGTCGTCACCATACAAGACAACTGTTTTCTTCCTCACACTTCTAAGAATTAAATGTTTGCCGGTAACCTTCAGTGAGATGTGGCTGTACTGTCTCAAACACTTTGGCATTTGCAAGGATGGGTTCACATTTTTAATACTGACATGCCTACAATGGATGTATCATTGTCAATTTAGTCAGGTTTCCACCAAATTTAGCACAAATTTCCAGAATATCTGCAAAAGAAAATGCATAATGATTGTTTCCATCCACTGCTGTTAGGGTTAGGGTTAGGGTTGACCCTAACCCTAACGCCCTGACGCCCTGACGCCCTAACCCTGCTGTGAATATCAGCAGATAAACTAATTCTCCAGTCGGTGCCGTTAAACCGTTGCAGAAGAAGAAGAAACAACGAGACAAAGTCATTAAAAGAGAGACAGTCAAAGCTCAAACGATGGAAAACATGATGGAAATATGACATTTCTATTAGTTTCATGTATTTATGTGAGGAAGGTTACAGTCTCCTCATCATCACTCCCCTTCTTTACCTTCCTCTTCTAAAGAAGAAGAAGGCGGGAAATTCTGATAGAAGAATAAACTATGGATTTATGGAATACTTCAAGTAGATTCTCAAATATGAAATGGGATTAAAGACGTTTTTCTATTAATTCAGAATTACTACAACATTGTATAATCACAGTCAGTACTGTAAAATTGTCATTATTTATTTATTTATTATTTTAATTTATTGTATAATTTATTGTATGATGTATCACCGAGTGACACACCCACACACGTTATTTATGTATATCATTTAAAAAAAATGTATTGTCATCATTACATGGGCTATATAACATTAGAATGAAAGTATAAAAAAAAAAAAGATCTGATGTTTTCAGCTCTTCAGTGAGGTTTAAGTCACATGATTCATGATGTCATCATTTATTCACTCAGTCTGTTTATATTAGATTTTTATCCACACAGCTGCTGTTACACCTCAAGGTTTATATATGTATAATACTTCAAGATTTTTCTACTTACTCTACTATTTTTATGCACAAATTGAAAATGTGAATAAAAACAATGTTTTCCTCTACAATAATAAACCTTTTTCCTCTTGTCAGTGCTCCCTCTATGTCTTTGTTTCTCACACACATACACACACACAGGCTGCGTCCTTGACCACTGGAGCCACAAATAGACCAGTCAAATCAGACACCAGGCTGCCTGGAGGTAGGAAAAAAAAGGAAAGTCAACCAAATCTAAACTTCCTCCTCCTCCTCCAGCCTGAACCCTTCTAGCCCTGCTAGAAGAAGAACGCCGGCTCACCTGGCGCCGACTTTTATAAAAGAGAAATAGAAGCAGAGATATGCAGTCATTCAGCGTGAGGGAGATGCACCTGTGTGTACAGGACAGTATCTGAAAATGGGATCAAATTTGAAACCAACTTTTTATGTCCAGCAGCTTAACCTTGAAGATTATTCCTCTCAAAGTGAAGTGGAAGAAAGTTTGTTGGATTCAGAGCAGTCATATATTAAGAAGCAGGGCCCCAATTTATATCAAACTGATAAGAATTATGCTTCAAAATGCTCTAAAGTGCAAAAGTTTTTGGCTGAACGTGACCAATAAGACTCTCAAGTGATGACGATTAAACACATATTTATTGTTCTTCCATTTACCACAGAGTTGTGAAGCGTGAGATGTTATTTCAGACGCCTCTTGTTCTCCAGGTTGAATCATCAGAACAGAAGATGTGTTATGAGGGGCTGCAGACACAGACTGGAATTAAATAAAGTTTGGGCTACAGCTGAGAGCCAGAAGCTGAGGCTGAGTGAGATCCAGGGAGACTGAACAGTGCAAGTTTAAAGCAGAACTTGACCAGATGAGGGGAAACAGGAAACAGGGGGCAGGAGGCAGAGCAGGCGAGAGGAGACAAGGGTCAAAGGAGACTCGAAACATAGCGGCACGAACGATCTGGCAGGGCTGAATATCTGTAGAGGTCTTGATTATTGAGATCAGGTGCAGCTGCTGGTGTGGTTCTGCTCTGACTCCAGCACAGAGAGAAAAAACCAGTCCGGGACTGGGAACAGGTTAGAGAGGCACTGAGTTGGAGGTAGAGGGCAGATGATGTTCCAGTGACAGATGTTACAAGATGAACTGTGTCAGAAAGTCAAAGGTACAAGACTGCGGACATACAAACTGAAAGAGAGAAGTTAACTACGACTCCCAAGGTGCATTTCAGCAAGAAGCAGCCAATCAATGAGCTTTAAGGATCATTCTGCTGATTTTCTATATTTTTCTTCATGTTTGGATCCAAACCAACAATGAACTGATCTACTAACAAGTATTGTGTGTGTATCTAAAGCCTGATATATCTTATTCTTGTTGTCGAAGAGTTTGGTCACGTTAGTTTGTTTAGAAACGGCTCCAAAGACTAATAACGGCATCATGTTTTCAGTCTCCGGAGAGTAGTTCTGTGTAAGGCAGACGCTACTGAGCATGTGCAGGAACGTGGTTCTATTTACAGCTTTACTAGCTTGTTGTGCTACAGATCAGAACAGGGTACTTTATGCTACGTTATAAGTTTGTCAAAGAGCTTCAGTACAAAGTCCAGAGGTTGTGATCTGTAGCACAACAAGCTAGCAAAGCTGTAAACAGAACCGCGTTTAGAGAGAGAGAGATGTGTGTTAACTGTCCAACGTTTAAGATTTAAAGCCTCAGTGTAAAAGAACTGAGATTTGGAGCAGACCTCAAGTTTTCAGAGAACCTGAATCTGCATCTCTATGTTTAGTTTTCACTCTGGAGACAGAAGAAGAAGAAGAAGTGTCCCTTTTTTAGCCAAGTTAGCAGCTCAGCTCTATGGACAGCAATGGTGGTCTCTCGGTTGGTTCACTACTTTAGTTCAGACTGAAATATCTCAACAACTATCAGATGTATCACTGTGACTTTTAATACAAACATTCACGTTCCCCAGAGGATGAATCCTACTGACTGCTGACTGTTCTTACTACAAGTTTCCACCAAACCAAAGGACCAGTAATGACGCACAACACGACTCCAGATCTCTGTACATGAACAGTATTTCTGTATTAATGTGAGATGTGACACCTTCGTTGTGTAACTGAGTCCTTAAACCTGAGCAGGTGGAGACTCTGTGTTCATTAATGAGTTCTTCACTGTGTTCATTGTTGAAAATGTTTGATTTTACAATTATTCTGCTGCAGTCTTGATATCACGACTTCAGCTGCTTCATTTTTCTGGTTCTTCTTCATGTTTTTGGGATAGTTTTGTTCAAAACAGGCATGTTTGGTGTCGTAAACTTAATAAATGTTATTCAGTCATTAGTCATATTTAGTTTCTGTCTTCTGTGGTGATTGAGGATCTACTCTGACCCACCTGAACTCACCTTCTGGCTTTTACACTCAAAAGTAGTTTGATAAATAGTTTTTATTGTCAAGTTTGTGAGTAAAACTGAAGAATTTTTACTTTTATATTTCACTGAAGACCAAATGGAGCCTGAGTTACAAGTACTCTTACTAGTACTTTGACTCTCTGTACATACTATAATGTAGATATATGTGTTTATTAATGTATTAGTGAACAACTATAATTCCTCCTGACACCCTGAAGTATTTCTTGCTTTACAAACAGATAATGAATGACAATATAGTAAAATATACGTGAAAATATACATTATATCTGCTTATTTCTACATTATAGTGTCATAAAGCATTTATATAGTGATTATTAATAATAAATGGGGCAATTTAAGTGTCAATAAACAATAAAACAGAATTATAGTTTAGATCTTTTATAGGTGGCCAGACAGAAAGCTGTTTTTACAACCTGATATTGTCTCATAAATGGTCTCATTAATGATTTATTAACATTAAAAAAGCCATTAGTACCAACTGATGATGTCACCTCACATGTTAAACGTCCTTTTATCTGTTTACAACTGCATTATAGCGTCTTTTAAAGCATTTATTGTTGTGTTTGTATCCTGCTTTGTCGGGGGCACGCTGCCTCATTAACATGTCAACATTTATTTACTCATCGTGTTTAGTTCTCAGGCTGTTGCATAATCATTTCCGTAGCTGTGGAGCAGCTTTGTCGGGTCCGAGTTGAATATTCCGACATTTTATTTATTCATGGAGGTGAGACTGGGGTCACTGTTTGTTTGAGCGTCATTGTCCTGACAGAAGTGTTTTAGTGAAATAAACACCGGTTGTGTTAATTTTAACGCACACGAGTGCAGCGGTGTCGCACCTGTTGACTCGCTGTCACCGACTCTGTAATTAGCTGATAGATTTGCTTTGACAGACAAAATTAGTGTGTTGTGGGTGTTGACAGAGTACTGTCTGCGTGTCAGCGTGGCTCCCAGCATGCTCTCTGCTTCACACTGCAGCTGATTGTGGGCTGTCAGCTCGGCTCCTGTCTCTTTTCTCCATCTCTCTCTCTCTCTCTCTCTCTCTCTCTCTCTCACTCTCTCTCTGTCTCTCTCTCTCTTTCTCAATTTCAATTCAATTCAATTCAATATGCTTCATTGGCATAACATTGTGGATCAAACATGTTGCCAAAGCAAAAATTTACATATAAACAATAGAATATGAACAGCAAATAATAAAATGAAATAAAAGAAAAGAAAAGTAAAGTTCTCTCTCTCTCTCTCTGTCTCTCTCTCTGACTCTCTCTCTCTCCATCTCTCTCTCTCTGTCTCTCGCTCTCTCTCTCTCTCTCCATCTCTCTCTCTGACTCTCTCTCGCTCTCTCTCTCTCTGACTCTCTCTCCATCTCTCTCTCTCTGTCTCTCGCTCTCTCTCTGTCTCTCTCTCCATCTCTCTCTCTCACTCTCTCTCTGACTCTCTCTCTCTCTCTCTCTCCGTCTCTCTCTCTCTCTGTCTCTCGCTCTCTCTCTCTCTCTCCATCTCTCTCTCTGTCTCTCTCTGTCTCTCTCTCTCTCTCTCTCTCTCTGTCGCTGAGCTGTCAGAAGCCACTAACGTCTCTTTCTCTGACAGCGCCGCCCTTCTTCTTATTCACTCTGCCCTCATCCCTCCCTAACTCACATTCAATAAGCCTCCTCTTCATCAGCCCTGCGATCAATAAAATCAGTTAGTCTTGACAAATTCATTTGTTAGTAAATGGTGTGCAGCCTCGGGGCTCAAACTCTCCAATGAGCAGATTATCTCTCTCTATCGTTCTTCAGCTGTGGTTCCTCCGTCGTGGGATGGCGAGGCCCCCCCCCCCCCGGAGTTTACTCTGAATTCGGCGTGTGACGTTCAAAGTTCAGGAACACACAAAGGCATCAGATAAACACAGCTCTACTGTAGGAGCCGCTCACGCTGGCGGGTCAGGACAGCAGATGATGATTAAGCGGCCGCTCATTGACCTGACGTGGTGATCAATCAGCGAACGAGACGCATGTAAAAACTGAGCAGTCGTGACGCGTGGTGTATGAAGGATGAGCTTCAACAGTCCTCAGTTTATCCTCTAAAGCAGAGATTAGCAAACTGTGGCTCATTTGTCTTGACATTTCAGGAAATGTTTCTTCCTTCCTGTATTGCTCATAATTGTGTTTGTGTTGGGATATTTTATGGCGGGGTGGTTCATCCGGTGTCCGGTTGCTCTGCTGGTGTCCTTACATGTAAAAACAGGAAGTTAGTGATTGTAGTTTTGCTGCTGATTTAATGATTAAGGTACTTTAAAACGCCTTAGCGCCCAATTTCCATAATTTGCATCAAAATCCGTCCTCCTTCTAACAGTCATAAGTCAAATCTGAACACACAGACATGAAACACATCGGCTTCCACTCCCCAAGGATTTCATTATCTCTGATGTGCATCGCCAATAAACCTCCATAAATCCACTTAGATATCAGAGAGAGAGAAAGAGGCTGCAGAACCTGCCAGGGAATCATCACATTTGTAAGTTTTCTTCAGTATCACAGTAATCCAGTGATAGTTGTCTGTACATCAATGTTACACTGCAGACTTTCAGACATATTTCCAGGATCTGGAATGTTACTTTTTGATATAAAGTGCCTCTGTGTTGTTGACTGGCCGATGACATTATTTCTTGTGTATTTCAAATCTTTCTAACATTGTTACAAATGAATTGTCTAGGTGTACTTTTACCAATTATCTTGTTAACCTCTTCCAGTCCCCGAGGACCGCGGCGTCTGCGGGCGGCTTTACTGTCATTTCAGAGACTGCAGCTCAGTTTTAAAGCTACTTGAAGATATTTGTATCATATGAAACTGGGCGACTCAAGGAATCCATTGGTACCATGTCATAGCTTTGTTGGGAAGGGGGATAAATGGGTCAAAGGGGTCCCTTGACCTCTCACCTCAAGATATCTGAATGAAAATATGTTTTTATGGTTACCTCCCCTTCACAAACATGCCCACTTTATGCTAATCCCATGCAGTTTTTTGCATGTAGTATAAATGTGTTGTTTTCGCCTACTCTAAAAATGATGTATATGCATATTTCTGTATACTGGGGTCTCTAAACAGTCTTGGAGTTGCATAAATTCGGGTCTAACTGGAAAGCTGAGACTCTTGTGGATTCAATGAGGCCAATTGTATTCATGTGTGATGATGTTTGTCCCCATAGTAACCATTTCATTGTAGTGAGACCACTTTTTTAAACTTGTCCTCCTTGTATAAAATGACCTGTAGTGACCTCTAGAATAATCACAGCCTCATGAAACTTCACTGCAATCAGAGGATGATAGCTTTAGGTATATTGACAATAAGGGCGTTTCTGAGCAATTTCCTGAACAGAAGTACTCACCATCCAATCATCAAAACATGCAATTCTTATAGAAATCTCCAAATGTCAAACGTTTTTTTTTTTTTTTTTTTTATTTAAACCAAATCAAAGCATGAAATCTTTTATGATGTTTCCCAAGGTCTTGGTGTCATAATGTGGTATTTTGGAGGGATTTTTTTTACCATTTTTATCAATTCTCAAGTGGTCAAAAATGGTGAAATTTTGCACCAACTCTGTGTAACAAATGGTATCAACCCAAATTATACTTCCATCATAATGTTCTAAGCCCTTATACACTTTAAACTTTCAAAATCTGAATAGGTGTCTAACCAAAACACAATGTTCATTACAGATTCATTACTAGAAAAACATGCAAAGTCATCTTCAGGTTCCCAGCTTTCAGGTGATGTATAACACTTCTATATGGCAGATACTGTTGATCTGTCATCTCCCCCTAAACATCCCCCGTTCCCCCACAAATGGCTCTATGGTAGGCAGGTGGGAGTGGAAGAGGTTAAACGAGAAATGTATGAAATGTATGAGGCTTTGTCTGATGTCCTTGAAGTTTTATTCACATTTTTATTTTTATTACTTCTTGTAAATGTTGTAAGATGGTGAAAGTTCCCAAATAGATGCTAAAACTGGACTGAAGTGTTGGTTTTTTTGTGTTTGTTTTTGTTTTTTTTAGTCATGGCAGTCAGATCCACATGCATGTATGAGGAGCAGTGGCGTGTTATCGGTGTGGATGTTGGTCGTGATGTGGTGTGGCGTCGTGTGTTTGGCTGCCATCGCAGTTTACATCACAGACTGGGCTCTAATCCAGCTCCACAAACACTGCACCCTCTATTACTGCTGATACACACACACACACACACAGGGACACACAAGTATTAATTGCGAGTGGCACACACACACACACACACACACACAAACATGTCCCATGTTCAGTGGAGTGGTGATGTTGACTTGTATGGCCACAGATATAAATGTCACAGTTTCTCCTTGTTTCACCTTCCACGTCTGCAGCGGCGGCTCTGCAGAGTTTTAAAGGCAGAAAAATAAAGAGAAAACACACGACAGACGGACAGAAAACACTTTCTAACCTTCTTCTACACCAAATGAGGTCGACCAGGGTCCGACCGTGATGGTTCAGAGTAAAATCCGTCCCTGTGACACAGGTATACATCATCTAGAAGTGCTGAGACAAAGGTGGCTGAACCTGCTTTAGATTGTTGATTCTTTCACCTCTCGTACAAAAGGCAGAACAAGTGAACAGTCAGAGCTGATGAAGCCTTTTGGAGGCTGTAACCTCTTAAAGCTGCTCAAAAAAAAAATAAACGGGTGTCCCTCTTCCACTGCCCTGTGGTAGGTAGGTAAAATGGAAGAAAAGTTTACATTTGTTGCACATGGTTTATCACTGCAAACATGTAGAAAACAAGCAGTGCTGTTTTATTGGACACACATGAAGAGTGAAAGACGAATCCAAGTTGTAGGAGGAAGCACACGAGCCTCCATCACTGTGGTGGCAGCTCAGTTGTAAAATAATATGTATCACTGTAATGTTTGTAGAGAATTTCACTTTTTTCAAGCTCCTTTGCCAATAAATCTGCCCAGGAGATCCTAAAGAAGCAGGTATATGTTGAAATACAGACATCATATACCTAGAAAACTGAGCGACGTGCCACCAAAGGACCGACCAGGGACTGCTAAAGACGGAGCAATCTGCCTACACGGGGAAATAATGAGCCGCCAACTCATTGATCTGTTAGTTTGGTGCTAGCATTACCTTTTCCTTTTACAGCATCATGTGTTCCAGATTTGTATGAAATGATGCATTTCTTCTGATTACAGAGACAGAAATCAGGAGTTTTGATGATTGAAAGTCATTCCTGCTGGTTTAATGAGCCACTCCACACAAACACTGTCACATCCAGACTGTGGAGGTCGGACAGAAGCTATACTCATGTCATTTTTTTGCACAAAGCTTGTGTCACAACTAATTTCACACGAGTGTTTTAAAGCCCGAAGAACTTCCACGTTCACACAGACGATTAACATGAAAACATCTCTGCTTTCACTGACAGTGGAAATGTCTTCAGTCTGACACGGCAGCAATGAAAGAGACACATGAAATCAGCTGTTGTCAAATTAAAAGACACTTTATAGAGTTACTTTATTAGAGCTGCTAACATGTTATTCACATTCATTTTTTCCCTCAGGATGGATTTGTTGAGCTCCTGACTTTTCATCTAGCGCCATTATCAGGTCTTACTGTGACCAAATACCTATAAAAATAGAAGACATTCCAGTCTCAGCTGTACTTTGTGTTTAGTGCTAATTGGTAAATAATAATTGTTGGGTATTTGACCCCTGAAACTGGTCTGTGGTATGATTGACCACTACAGGGCTCCGGTCAGAGAGTCATCAGTGTCGTTTAACTCCTTTACTTGCAGAGTAAGAGTAGTACAAGTAGCACAACTTAGTGGTGCAGATCGTTACAGTTTCTGAAATAAAGAACAAACAAATACTACATAATGTCTCTGAGTTGTCACTGCTAATATCTGTTGTTACATGGCTCATGATAACCAGAACTAATTGAACCATTTAAAGTCTGCAAATGGATGAATATTAACCCAAACTGGTGCAGTAATCACACACGCTGAAACCACATCAATTGTAACTAACTAGGCTAACAAATTAGCTTAGCACCTAGCGAGGCTAGTTTCCGAACATGCTAATTACTGAACGAACACACTTAGCATAACCTAGACAATGCCATGTCATGAAATACAGAGAGAGTTATCATGCTACGTGCACATTACAGCAGTAATATTGCAACTTACATCGTCAGTGACTTCTGCACCGGGAGAGCCAATAATTACATGTACGGAATTCCCAACAATAATAAGCCCTCTAGGATTATCACAGCCTCATGAAACTTCACTGCAATCAGAGGATGTGTAGCTTTAGGTACTCACCGTCCAATCATCAAACCCTGAAACTCTTACAGAAATCTCCAAATGTCAAACGTTTTTTTTTTTAAACCAAATCAAAGCATGAAATCTTTTATGATGTTTCTCAAGGTCTTGGTGTCTTAATGTGGTATTTTGGAGGTGACTTGTGCACCAGGAGAGCCAGTAATTTCACAATAAAAGTCTCTGAATGTACAGAATTCCCAACAATAATAAATAATAATTAAAGAGATTAATGCATAGCTGGAAGTTTTGGGTACAAACCAATTTGACCACAAAGAATCCAGTAAAAGCCATTTGTGCAGGAAGCTGAAAGCTGATGTGTAGCCGGCTCTGACCTCTGACCCCCCTGTGGAGACGGACCAGAAAACTGTTTCCCCTTCAAGGATGACTGGAGTGTCACCATGAGTGAGAGGAAAATGACTGGCGGCACTGAAGGCAGTGTTAGACTACCTGTGATGGTTTTACTGGGTCTGTAAGCTCAACTGACTCTAATGTGACACTTTGAATAAATACTGAACGTGATAAAATGTCGTCATTGGAGGTCATGTGGAGTTTTGCAGAATCGTCCAACATCGACGTTCTTGTATGCGTTTGTATTTCTGGCTTCGGTCCCATTTTGCAGCAGTACAGACGTCTATATATAGTCTCAGTCTGTGTCATCAGGTTGGATGTCGCTCCCACGGCGTGTCTTTACACACGTCCTTTATTTGAACTTGATTTGCATACAAGCACACGAATGGACAAAACACTGCTGCAGCTCAGCAGGCAAATTTACATAAAAGTATGTGATAGAAAAAGCACAGACTGTTGAGCCAACACAGGAGAAGTTAATAATAAACACTTATATCCGCTTATAATTACACTATAGTTGGTACAAACCGGAGGTTCCTTCTCAGTCATGACTCAATCAAATCCAAACACAGACATGAAACATATTTTTTAGATTCAGTGTGACACTTCCTGAGGATATCATCATCTCTGACGTGCATCACCAATAATTCGCCATAAATCCACTTAGAGACAAAACAGGCTGCAGAACTTGCCTGAGAATCATCACATTTTTAAGTTTTCTTCAGTATCACAGTAATCCAGTAGATAGTTGTCTGTACATCAATGTTACACTGCAAACAGGAGTTGATTCACATGACTTTTAATGGAGACTATTTGACAAAATATGGCAGATATGGTCTAAAAGAGGTTTTGTAGTTTCTTATTTTGAGTATTGTCTTACTCAGGTTAATATCAGGGTCGTGCAGTCCATGTAATGTCTATAACCAGGTCATGAGTGAAAGACCAGCGCGGTAATCTGCAGCACTGAGGGGGGAAGAAAAGGACAAAGAGGATGTAAAGAGAGAAGACAGAGGAGGAAGAAGAGTGTCACATATCAGTCATCAAGCTCCTTGTTTCCAGCATCCTCTGATCTGTGACCGATAAATAACATGCCACTCACATCACATGCAGGACCAGCATGCATTGCTTCAGTCTTTTAAAAAAAAAAGTGTGATTTATTTCCCATGAGTCAAAAAAACTGCAAGCCAACAGTTCTACCATTGGGTTTTGTGCATTAGTGTTTTAACAACCCACATACTGTCACCTCCGTTGTTCTCTGTAGGCTGAAAAACACAACAGAAATTAAATGTCAGTACGTATTCTGCCACATTATAGCACCATAAGTTATTTTTCTGTCTAAGGCAGCTTTATTGTCATCCTGCTTTTATCAGATCTCACACGTACTGTATGTGTACCTGTGTCCAGGTACAATAAAAATACTTTCAGGTGCACCTGAAAGATAAGGGTCACTCCTTCTAGGACAACAATGTAGTCAAGTCAATCTTATTTCTATAAAATCACAACAGAAGTTATCTCAGGGCACTTTTCACATGGAGCATGTCTAGACCAAACTCTTTCATTTACAGACACCCAACATTCCTCCATGAGCAGCACTTGGTGACAGCAGCAAGGAAAAAAACTCCCCTTTAACAGGAAGAAACCTCAAGCAGAACCGGACTGTCGGTGGGCGGCCATCTGCTTTGACTGGTTGGGTTGAAAGAGAAAGAGGGAGGGAGGGGAAGAGAGAGACAGAGCCATAATAATAATAATAATAATAATAATAATAGCAGCAGGCGTGGGCTTCAAGCAGAACCATGTCAGCATGTGGGTCCCTGCAGCCACAGTCCATAACTAGTGTAACCATAACACGCATTAATGGTATTTGAATACATAAAGATAGAGAGGAGAGAGGAGCTCAGTGCATCATGGGAAGTCCCCCGGCAGTCTAGGCCTATAGCAGCATAACTAAGGGCTGATCCGAGGCGAGCCTGGTCGGCCCTAACTATAAGCTTTATCAAAAAGGAAAGTTTTAAGCCTACTCTTAAACATAGAGAGGGTGTCTGCACCCTGGACCCAATCTGGTAGATGGTTCCACAAGAGAGGAGCCTGATAGCTGAAGGCTCTGCCTCCCATTCTACTTTTAAAGACTGTAGGATCCACCAGTAAGCCTGCATACTGGGAGCGCAGTGTTTAATATGGTACTATGAGCTCTTTAAGATATGATGGTGCCTGACCATTAAGGGCTTTGTAGGTGAGGAGAAGGATTTTAAATTATATGCTGGATTTTACAGGAAGCCAAAGATAAAATGGGAGAAATATGATATATTTTTCTAGTTTTTGTTTGTACACATGCAGGTGCGTTCTGGACCAGCTGGAGTCTTTAGAGACTTGTTAGAGCAGCCTGATAATAAGGATTTGCAATAATCCAGCCTAGAAGTAACAAATGCGTGGAGTAATTTTACACATTTTTGATAGAGAGGACAGATGGTTTGGAAGAGGAGTGAAGGAGCCTATCTACGTCAAAATAGAGAAACCATCCCTCAGCAGAGGAGGAGGAGGCCACTTATCCCCCACCTACAACACTGTCCTTTCATCCCTTAACAGGAGATTTAACAACCGTTCACACTCGGCCTCAGGTGACTCCAAGGACTCTAACGATGGTTGTTACTACAGCCATGAGCACCAACAAACCAGGTGGTATCAATGACCTTCATAACGACCCCACAGAGGTTAAATACCTGGGACTCCCCACCAGTCAGTTAGAACTGAACAACCAGATCACCAGAAGAAAACGCTGGCATTGTACATCTCTGCAAAGCATGGATACGTTGAATCTCTATGTTTCAATCTCTGTTTAATGCTGTATTAAATGGCCGTTATCAGTTCAATAATTATGTTTTATGTTGTGACAAGGCTGTGGTTAAGGTCTGGTTTGGTTTTGGCACAAAAACCACTCGGTCAGGTTTAGGAGAAGATGATGGTTTGGGTTAAAATACCTGCTTTCATCGCCAGAAAAATGGCTGCAACACTCAGTGCACAGTGCTGCTTTCCAGTCAACCACCCAACCCGCCTCCTCCTAACATGGAGCTCATATGTCATCTGAACTACGTCACTTTCCCTTTGATATGTATTGTAGAAATCTTGATATGCTACAGATTAAATATATGGAAATGTAGAGATTCAATGTATCCATGGTTACAGATGAGAAACGTCTTTAAGTATCTACAACCAAGAAGTCCTGTTGCCCTCGATTCAACCCACCTTGGATAACCATGACCTGCATGACTGAGAATATATAATATAAAACACTATTCTTTTTGTAAGATCTTTTTTTTTCTAATTTGTGCACATTGTCCATTTTATACTTGACATCTTTCTATAACAAAACCCTGACACGATGAACTCTGTGAAATTCTACATCATCAGTATCCAATAAATAATTTTATAAGACGGAGAAACAGGCAGCTGCTAGTCTGTAATTTCCTTTGCAAATGGATCTTGAGAGCCCTCACACCCACACAACCTCTGAACCTGCACACTGGAGTCTGTGATGCGTCTGCTGTTATTTTCATCTTATTTGCATCTGCTTTTGGTTCCTTTGGTTTTTCTGCGAGACGCTCTGTGGTGAACCTGTTTGCCAGAGGCACTTTTATATAACCAAACATTATAAAAGCTCTGTATAAATAAACTTGACATCGCCTGTGATGATGTGATGTAAGGTGAAATGCATCTTGGGAGTCAAGTTGATAATAATGATAATAATAATAGTACATTTAATTTATAGAGTGCTTTCAAGGTACTCAAAGACACTATATGAGTTAAAAGGATCCTAAAATGATGAGTTTCATGCTGATCTGAGCTGTAGAAGACAGTCTGCTCACCTGCACTATAATTTTATTATATTATCTATCAGATCTGATATATTTCAGATTCATATTTTGATCATCTTTAAAGTCCTGTCTGTATATACTGTTATCATGTGCATGTACATACATCGTGTAATTAATGAAAGTAGATTCAGTATTTACTACCTGATCAATATGCACCTGACTTGCATTAATGTACTGCAGCATATTAACATCATTGAACAGTGTATACTCTGCAAACAGTATGTTAGGATCCCCATTAGCACCAGTATAAGCATTGGTACCCATACAGTCACACACACACACACACACACACACACTATAAACACACAACAAACAAACCAGCTCATCTTATTGACATATGGAAGAGAAACAACATAGTCATCCTTTCAACAGACATTAATGCAAACACAAAATTATAAATCAATAACAATTCCTCAAGAATTCATAGCAAACTTGTTTTTTTCCCCTTCTTCATATAAATAAATAGTAATTCTTAATAAACGCAAATCCTTGTCTGAATAACCTTCGTAAATTATATGTTTATCCATCCTGCACTTTCACAAATTTAATTCCAAGAAATAGGGTATTAAAAATACATTACTCATTCTCTGCCAAGGGGGATTTCTTCTTCCACTCAGGTTTACTTTTTTTTTTTCTTACACTATTTTCCCTCATTTACACACACAATTCAATTATGGTTCTTGAAATGTTTGGAGATACTGTTTTAACAGCATTTTGAACCAATCTTTAGTATTATTTTGAGCAATATGCGCTGGCAGTAAGTTCCACCTGACCGTAGCTCTGTGCACTGCTTTTGCCACCATGAACCTTCTTTCTGTTGCATATTGTGCTGTAATTGTGTTCAACAAACTGAGAGAATAACTATTTATGTAATATCTTTGGTGATTGTGTCACCAGAACATGGTAATTGATCTCTGACTGGCAGTTAGCTGACTCAGACTGTCATTTTTTTAAATCTCTGTCATTGAAGCACTGGACCAACAAGTAATCAAGCTGTGACAGAACATTTAGAACGTGTCTAAAGACGTCTGGTAGCATAAGTTTTAAAACTCCACCCCTTCCTATTTAGACCATGATAACTTATGATCCAAGGTTTTGTCTCTTGTACTTGTTCAATGGATAAATTGTTTAATTTCAATGTTGCATCAACTTTTAACTGATACCTTGATCTTATTATAACCATAGACTGTATAAAAATATTGACGTAGTTACCGTGACGTCACTCGTTGGTTTCTGAAGAGCGGTTTTGAAGCTCAACGCGAGCCGCTCCGGGCATCGCCATCTTGGCAGTACGTGACGCTGCCTAACTCCCAGCCAATCAAAAATGGGCAAAGAGGCGGGCCGAATGGCTGAAACAAGCCACCTAGCGGCTGGCGGACCTGTCACTCAAAGCAGCCATGTCCTTCATTATGCAGAACTTTACGGCTTAATAAAATTTAAACGGGTGAGTTATAAAAAAATTCACCCCCCGTACAGTTGTCATGAGAGAGGAAATTAGCTACAGAGACCAAAACCGTTGTTTGTACCAGGCTGTAAACATGTTTATTTCTGCTGTAAAGTTGGGCATTTTAACATGGAGGTCTATGGAGATTGACTCGCTTTTGGAGCTTCAAGTGGTCATTCAAGTAACTGCAGTTTTTGGCACTTCCACATTGGCTTCATTTTACAGGTTGCCGCTTGATTATAACAGACTTTGTTTTACCAACATTAAGCACCAATTTGTTGCTTGTTCTACCATCAACTTTAACTCCTTATGTAAAATTCTTATTATTCAGCTTTCCTGACGATGACGCAGCTGCATATATTGTTGAATCATCTGCATACATAGCAATTTCAGCCTTTTCTAAAACTAATGGATCATTAGCAAAGACAGAAAACAATAGTGGGCCTAAACAGCTACCTTGAGGTACTCCTCACGTAACATGTCTAATCTTTAACAAACTTAAATTAAATTTAATTTAATTAAAGAAAAATGTCTTACTCCAATTTGTCAGGCACCTTTCAATCCACCTTAATGCAGTAAAAGTGAAGCTATACTGTTTCAGCTAATCTAACAACAAAGAATGATCTATAACATCAAACACCGAACTGAAATGAAGTAACAATACACACACTAACTTCCTGTTATCTTGCTATCTTTGCCAGTTATCTGTTATATTTGTGTCAGGTAGAACGACCAGCCCTATAAGCATGTTGATCATCTGTGTTTAAGTTATTAACATCAAAATAAGGTTGTATAATTCTCTCCATCACTTTTCCTAAAGCTGGTAACAAACTTACAGGCTAGAAAGTGGTGCAGCTGAATTCTTTGAAAGCGGAATAACTTTTGCTATCTTCCCTGCCTGTGGACAAATACGTTTTTCAACACTCAAATTAATAATATGACAGGAACAGCAATTAAATTGGCAGCAATTCTGAGAAATCTAAAGTCTAAATTATCTTCACATGGCGGTCTGTCCTTGCATTTATTAAGACACTCAACATCTGCAGGTTTTTAATTATTAAATCCTTAATTGGTATTGTGGAGGTACTATTACTTGTTTGGTGCATATTACTCCTCAAATTGTTAAACCTTATCATGAAAATAATCCATTAAAGTAATTAGCAACTTGTACTAGTTTAGTCAAGAATTTTCCTTCCACTTCAAGATATGCTGGGCAGGATTTTGGCCCACATCCCATCATACCGTTTATTAAACTCCACAACTGTGTCTGTTCATTCTTTACATCTTTAATTTCATTTTCATAAAACATTTGCTTTTTGTTGTTTAATGCTGTTACATAATCTCCTTTCAGACTCATAACTTGATCTGATAGCTACATTTTTTGCACCATCTTTGTTTCTATTTTTATAGAAACTTTATATAGAAATTTTTATAGTTATTCTGTTTATTTTTGTTTATATTTGAGTCATTTTGTTTAAATATTGTAAATAATTTAGCCCTTAATTGTATTTTTTCTCTTTTACCTACCTCGTTTTTGTTTTTTTTGTATTTTTATCCATCTACTGCTTCACTAATTTAAAAAATATAAACATCATTTTTATTCCACACATTCCTTGTCAAAACCTGGTGCCTACGTTACCCACAATGCAATTCAACCACTGACAGTTGGGTGGGAGATAGTGGTGTGTTATGCTAGATGAGGAGCTACAGAAGTCTGGTAACCTCACTTCTTTCTAACTCCACACCTCCAGATTTCCTTAATTTTCAAACTCATCGTCTTCAGCCCCAGCCGACGCTGACTCAAGTGACATCATCAGTGACATCATCAACTCCCTCTCGACACACAAAAGGCTTTATACTACTTTTTATACAGAGGAAAAAAAACCTGGAAACACAAGCTGAGGTGGAAAATCAGCCATGATGAGTCAGACAGCATCACGCTCTAACATCCACACAGAAAATCTTGTCCGGCTTTGTAGCCGTGAAGCTGAATGTACGCGAGCCAATGCATGAGCAGGCTCAGCAGAGGATTGTAAACACACCAGATACTTATAGGCTTCAGTCAGCCCTGGACTCTGAGACCATACAGACCAATCAGAGCGCAGCCTGGATGGACTGCAGGACACAGCTCAGCATAATGTGGATCCATTAATGCCAAGAAGATTTTGAAGAGCCTTCTTCAAAAATTCAACGGGTTTGTGTTTTCTTTGGAGCAGCTACAGAAGGTTTAATGATCACAAACCTGGCATGTTAAAGGAGGTGTGTTATAACGTGAGCCGCTACCAGATGTCTGAGCTCCTCAACACGTCTCTAAGGGTGAGCTCCCACCCTGTAGTTTTATTCTAGATCCAGACACCTTTGTCCTCTTTCAGAAATGGTCGTCACAAGTCTGGTGTTTCTTTTGTTTAGTTAAATGTGTTGGGGTTGGGGTTGGGGTTGGGGTTGGGGTTAGGGTTGGGGTTAGGGTTAAGGTTAGGGTTAGGGTTAGGGTCAGTGTTAGGGTTAGGGTTGGGGTTAGGGTTAGGTTTGGGGTTAGGGTTAGAGTCAGTGTTAGGGTTAGGGTTAGGGTTGGGGTTAGGGTTAGGGTTGGGGTTAGGGTTGGGGTTAGGGTTAAGGTTAGGGTTAGGGTTAGGGTCAGTGTTAGGGTTAGGGTTGGGGTTAGGCTTGGGGTTAGGGTTAGGATTAGGGTTAGAGTCAGTGTTAGGGTTAGGGTTGGGGTTAGGGTTAGGGTTAGGGTTGGGGTCAGTGTTAGGGTTAGGGTTGGGGTCAGGGTCAGTGTTAGGGTTGGGGTCAGGGTTAGGGTTAAGGTTGGGGTCAGGGTCAGTGTTAGGGTTGGGGTCAGGGTTAGGGTTAAGGTTAGGGTTAGGGTTGAGGTTAGGGTTAGGGTTGGGGTTAGGGTTGGGGTCAGGGTTAGGGTTAAGGTTAGGGTCAGTGTTAGGGTTGGGGTTAGGGTTAGGGTTAGGGTTGAGGTTAGGGTTGGGGTTAGGGTTAGGGTTAAGGTTAGGGTTAGGGTTGAGGTTAGGGTTGGGGTTAGGGTTGGGGTCAGGGTTAGGGTTAAGGTTAGGGTCAGTGTTAGGGTTGGGGTTAGGGTTGGGGTTAGGGTTGGGGTCAGGGTCAGTGTTAGGGTTGGGGTTAGGGTTAGGGTTAGGGTTGAGGTTAGGGTTGGGGTTAGGGTTGGGGTCAGGGTTAGGGTTAGGGTCAGTGTTAGGGTTGGGGTCAGGGTTAGGGTTGGGGTCAGGGTTAGGGTTAAGGTTAGGGTCAGTGTTAGGGTTGGGGTTAGGGTTGGGGTTAGGGTTAATAAACGCAACAGGAAGTTGTTTCATGTCGCAGTTTGCAGGTTGCAAGTTTAGTGAAACAGGTGTCACAGGCATCGATTTTTCACTCGAGTTGAAACATTTTCAACTTGCACTGACATGTTTTTCCGTCGTCTTTGTCACAAACACACAATAAGAGTTGAACATTGATAGACCCGAGGTAACATGAGGGGGCAAACTGCTGGAATGACTTTTAGGGCTGCAACTAACAATTTTTTTCATTATCAATTAATCTGCAGATTATTGTCTTGATTAATCGTTTAGTCTATAAAATGTCAGATAATAAAGTAAAAATGCATGTTGTAATTTTGCACAGTTTAAGGTGATGTCTTTAAATGTGTTGTTTTGTCGACCAACAATCCAAAACCTGAAAAATATATAATTTATAATTATATAAAAACACACAAAAGCAGCAAATCTTTGCATTTGAGAAGCTGGAAACAGCAAATTTTGGTGTTTATGCTCAAAGAATAACTTAAATGATCAAAACAGTTGCTGATTGTTGTTCTGTCCATCGACTCATTGACTTATTGTTTATTTGTTGCAGCTCTACAGGCTTTTCAACCCTTTGAGTGCAGATATTCAGAACAGATAAACACATTTTGTCCTCCTGAAGTTGTCAAACAACCTGTTTTACAAACTAGTTTGTGTCAAGCGTACTTCGGCTTTTAGAGTCCGATCTGTTACCAACCAGGCGCCGGTCGTGCCGAGCTACTAGCGTTCCCCTTTTTATTATGAACATGTCCTCCCACTCTCTCTCTCTGACCTGTCCGCTGTGTAGTTATTAGAGAGAAACACACTCCAGACACTAGCATATGACTAGCATCTGCACATTACAAGAGAAAACCGCAAAATCAGCAAAAGCCTGGAGTGGAGGCAGTGAACACACACACACACACACACAGCTAATTCAGCAGCTTTGCCCTTGTTCCTCTCATCAGCGTGAAGTAGAGGATGAGGTCAAAGGAGACACATCCACACAGAACAGAGTGGGAAGTGTACAAAAAAAAAAAAAAAGAAGAAGAGGTGAGGTAGGGAACAGCTTGTTGAACAACAGATGAGAAATTTGAAAAGGTGTGCGAGAGGGTGACGGAGGGGGAGGAGAGGAAGGAGGAAACGGGGCGGAGGTCCACATTAGTCATTCTGTCGCTGTTAATTGGGCTGCAATTACATGGCTTTTGGCCTCCTTAGTTCTCCTACAGATGGACCACTGGGCCCATCCATCAAACTGTTTGTCTAAGCATACATTCAGGCTGAGTGTGTGTGTGTCTAGAAGAGAGAGAGAATCAGAGTGAAAGAGAGCAAGTAGTGTGTAAAAAAAAGTATCATCTGACGTGAAAAGCTCTGAGTTGAAGCGTGAAAACAGAGCAGATGTTCCCTGGCGACTTTACCAACCGTG
The DNA here is from genome assembly GCF_910596095.1 of Thunnus maccoyii. Taxonomy (NCBI): domain Eukaryota; kingdom Metazoa; phylum Chordata; class Actinopteri; order Scombriformes; family Scombridae; genus Thunnus; species Thunnus maccoyii. The sequence continues at coordinate 27,726,140 of NC_056551.1, read as the reverse complement.
TGAGGACGAGTTCTCGCTAAGAACTTACACATTTTGTCACTCTTTCTTCTTCAGTGTCTTCTTCTTCTTCTCCCCCCTCCCCCTCCTCCTCCTCCTCACTCTCATTTGCCTGCTGACTCCATCATCTGTCACCTCTCCGTATCCCTTCCTCTCTGTATTCTCTCTATCGCAGCTCTCCGCCGGGCCACCGCGGCGGCTGAGCGGAGACCGGAGCCGAGGTGAGGACGTGTCAGCTCTGATCCCTCTCTGTCACATCAGCGTGTGATCTTATCTTGAGAAGCCGGGGCGGGAATAGCGGCCATCTTCTTCTTCTTCTTCTTCTTCTTTTTTAGCATTCAGCCTGTGATCCCCGGGTCCCCGCAGCCCCAGCCGGCCTCGCCTTTTGAATGACTCGGATGGGAATGAGATGTCAGCGTGCGTGTGAGGGGAGCAACACCTGCCAGCATCAATCACCCCGCACTCTGCAGCGCTGACACACAAACACACATTCAAAAAAACAACACTTTCTCTCACTGGAAATGGCTATTTGGTGCTCGTCCAGAAAGACACTTATAGAGAATATATAAATACACAAATGTGACTCAATAGAAACTCTGTGTCTGTGCACACACACACACACACACACACACACACACACACACTTACACCAATACAAATAGCTGCCTTTTAGCTCTCAGCGCACGCCGTCGCCGGGTTTTGACAGCGAGTGTTCTCTATTTATGTTTTATTCACAGTTTGGTCACCTTGAAAGCGACAGCTGAAAACAAACAAACACAAACAGCAGGACAGAGAGCAGGTGGGGTGGGGGTGGTGGGGTGGGGGTGGGGGTGGGGGGCAGTTTTCAGTAACAGCAGGCTCTACGCTGAGTCGAGGGAGTCGTCGGCTGTGCAGCGGGAGGATCTCTCAGGATGGAGATGGGAGCTGATCGGATCAGCACGTTCAACGCTGCTTTCGCACTAAAGCAAGAATTTAGTTTTAAAAGCTTTGACTGCTGTTGGTGTGAATGGTTCAACACCACCTGGGCAAAGATCCCTGGGGGGCCGCATAAGCTCCAGGTTTACTGTGTGCGGGGCCAGCTGCTGACTTCAGTAGTGCAGGCAAATCAGGGGCACCAGGATGCATAAAGAGTAACTTAAAGGATATGTTAAAGGACTTTTTTTTTTTAAACAGTCAGGTGTCCATATGAACAGTGAAAGAGGTTTTCCTCGCTGTAATCATTCCTCCTGTTCATACTGGATATTAAAAGATCCTTCAAATGTGCTTTTAATGTAAAGTGATGGAGCCAAAATCCACAGTGTGTCCACACAGTCATTTAAAAGTTGATGTGAAGCTTCTATGAAGCTTTCAAATATGGGGACTTGAAGTAAAGTGTTATTAGTTTGTGCTTTCAGCTCTTTAGTTCATCAGGAAGTGGGCTGTAGACTTGATCATTTACTATATTTACTACAGTGGCTGTGAAACTCATGAAAGTCCCTCTCTAGAACCAGTGTTTGGTTTGTCCGTTCTGGGCTACTGTAGAAACATGGCGGTGCAACATGCTCCCTCTGTAGATATAAAGACTCATTCTAAGATAACAAAAACACACTGATTGTTATTTTCAGGTGATTATACACTAATTAAAACATACGTATGAATATTATATTCCATTTCTGCCAAGTCCGTTACGCTTGATGCCGCTAAATTCTACACACTGGTCCTTTAATGAAGCTGGAGTTGGTGTGAAACTACATCAGACGACGTGAGTAGAAATCATGAAGCTCTCAGGGAGCAGCAGGAGTTCTTCATGAGAGCAAATCACATCACAGTTTCATGACCCTCAGAAGCATACATTTAATTTAAAGATGATGTCTTGTTCCATTTCCTCTCCCAGAGGTTTCACTGTGGAATCATTAAAAATACATACAGGCTGGTCTGGTGGTTTCATGTGGAAAACACGTCATCGTTTGTAAATTTACTTTTAAAGAGAAAATCATACTTTCTTTTGCATTGAGTTGATGTGAAGCTTCTATTCAGCTTCAGCAGTCTGAGTTAGTCATATCAAGTGGATATCTGACACATTTACAGTCTTTTTAGCATCAAATTCCCTCTTTGTGTTTCCTCAGACAGTGTTTCCCTGTTGAGCTGCAGGTGGAAGTATAGTAACAAAAAGAGGAACTTTGGCACTAAAAAGACTGTAACGTTGAAAGATATCTACTTGATTTGACTCATTTGGACGCTGAAGCTTCATATTAGCTTCAGATAAACTTTTAAATACATTTTTACACAGAAGATTTTCAATGTTCATTTGGAAAAACCCACACTTTAAAAACTGTGAACTCGTCCTTTAACATCTAATCCACTTTTTTTTTTCAGTAGATTACATGCACTCTCACTTTATTTCAGTTGATCCTGACTCCATTTTTATGGTATTCATTGCAAAAGTTATTTTCTTTTTCCAGAGTGAATCCAGTAATTCTGTCCTGTAGACTCCCAAAAACCTGCGAAAAAACCCAAATGTAACGTAATAAAATCGATAAAAGAAAATTCAAATTACAGTCAACTGGTCATCGCTTTGCAGGTCATAGCTGTCAGCCAGAAAGGAATACCTGAAGACAATACTCAGGGCTAAAAAACAACCTACTGCCACCTTACTTTTTCAGGTTATAGATTATATTTACAGTTAATATTCTCCTAAAAAGATGCTGGAATTGAATGTCTGAACATAAAGCTCAGAGCTCTTTGTTCTAAAAATAGAAAATAAAAAATGATCCAACAGGAAGTGTAGTTATCCACCATACAGTTGTTTTTCCTTCTTCCTTGTCTCTGATTTATCTTGTTCATATTTGTTTTGTGACATCTCAGTTTTTTAGTTTTGTCATTAACAGGCCTCCGTACGGCGGAGTTCAGTTCTTCTGCAGCCAAACCCTGGTTCATGATTGGGACTGAACTCTGTATCCTTCAGGGATTGTGCGTGAAACAGGCGATAGTCAGTGTCACGAGATTTAATTAATCCATAACATCGACACGACGGTCCATCTGGATTAAAACAGAATCATTCAAACTGCACAGAAAATAAGTCTTCAGAGTGATGTAATCAGCTAAATGAACTCTTTTATGCTCAAGCTGTTCTCTCATTCCACTCACACATCTGCATATATGCGGACACATGTGTGCTCATGTACCATCACCTTCAAACAGTGTGTGGGGCATAAGATCGATGGTAATTGATCGTTAAAGCCCACTTAACTCTTAACTGCTGACTGGTGCACGTACAGGCGGAGAGGAATAAAGCACTTAGATGATATATGAGTCAGTGATGAAGGGAAGAGAAGAAGCAGAGAAACAGAGTCCAGGACCGACCCACCGTCTGAATGGTGTTTACAGTGTGTGTGTCTGTGTGTGTGTGTGTGTGTGTGTGTGTGTGTGTTAAAGACAGACAGCGAGAGAAAGTTAAAGTGACAGTAAAATGATGAGGTTCAGATCACAATTCACATCAGACTCTCAGACAACCTCAACAGATTGTTGAAGACCTAGCTAAATTTACTTAGCACATTCTGTGTGTGTGTGTGTGTGTGTGCCAAGTATTACTCATTTTGTGGGGACATGAATCTATAGCTATGAATCTTAGGGATGCACGATATTGGATTTTTTGCCGATATCTTATATGCCGATATTTCCAACTAACTGTGGTCGATTGCCGATACCGATATATGCACATATTTTTTCCAGCTGGCTGAGGAGACTATTATGCATGCAATCATTAAAACTTTAATGAACCTGCCAAGTGGGAGCAGCAGTAGAGTTTTCATTGAGTTTATTAGACAGACAGGATTAATGTGTAGGATTTAATCTCTGGTCCACACTCCAGAGCAGAAGGTGGCGGTAATGCACCTAATACGCTTCCTCCGTAGGCTCCACTGCACTCCACACGCACACCGCCTGTCAGACCCGCTGCTTCTTCCCACTTTAACCTGAATAACAAACCGGGGTTTGGTGCTCCCGTTGGATCCACATGGAGAGCCGGGGCTAACGTTAGCTGGGAGGCAGCCTGCGGTGGAAGGACTGGGACCGTCAGGATGACACAGTCCATGGAGGGAAGCACAACAAATCAGGCTCTCATAATCGGCAGAAATGGCCGATGCCGATATTTCATTTTAGAGCGTTTATCGGCCGATACTGATGACGTGCCGATAATATCGTGCATCCCTAATGAATATATAAAAAATATATATCATATGCAGCACTGCGCAAAAGTTATAGGCACTAAAAGAGAGAGAGAGATAGAGATACTTTTTCCTTTTAAAACATCTCTATTTTTCAATAAATAGACAGTCTCAACATGACATAAATACCAGATTAAACAGAGATAAAAAAGGATTTAAGAGTCTCATAGAAATACAGAGTTAAAGCTCAGCTGCCCCTCAACAACAGAACGGAGAGATTTAGTGAAGCACCGCTGAGACAGAAACTCATCAACATTATTCATGAGCGACTGTGGTTTTTCCCATGATTTAAACATTGACAGCAGCTCCTCACCTGAAACATTTTCCATCTGATTTTTCCTGCTTTTATAAATAGACAGTTTTGGCCCGTCCCACTACAAAGTGCAACAGCTGCCACTTCTTCTTTGCATTTTCTTTTTTTTTTTTTTGTAGCCAGCATCTAAAATAAACTACACCAAACTCTCACTGAGTTTCAGACAAACCTTCAAGTCTTTTACGTTCCAGGAAACAGTGGAAAAAATAGTTTTTGGTTCCTGACAGGAAGGACATTTAAAGGACACAGTGGGATTTATCTTAGAAACAAAGCCAGCGCTCCCTGCAGGATTCTCCACTGCAGATCAGCTGATGTCTTGTTTAACGGCGCTTTATAAAAACAGCCTCCCACACTGGTTTACAGCCATCCTGCACCACTCAGCTTTCTCTTTCTCTCTCTCAAACACTGTGTTTATACAGAGCTTTCCCATTCAATGTGTACAAGTCTGCAGATGCAGCAGTTTTACAGACAAACAATGGTCCTGTCAGTCCAGTTTGGTCTATTTTAAGACCCAGTTCAGGGAAAAGATCTCCTTCATCAGGAGTCTCTGTTCCAGTAAAATAGGTCTGCTGCTGTCCTGAACATCCAGCTGGGCCAAAACAGTGAAGCTGTAGGTTCCAGTCTGGTCCATTTAAAAAGAATCCATGGTCTACAAAGTCCCTGATAAAATGGAGTCAAGTCACACAAACGTATAACGCTGCAGTTCATTTAAAACAAAGATGCTTCTAAACCCAAACCTGCTACTCTTCTTTAAATGGTGCTCATTACTCATTGCTGGTTTCCAGATCACATGATCATTTCCTGTGAGGTAACGTCAGATAAACTGTAACCTGGAAGCAGCTGCTCTGCTCCCCAGGTGCACTAACCCCCCCACCCCCACCTCCTCCACCACTCCCTCCCAGTTCTTCTTTACAGTCTGATCATCTCTCCAGGTAAACCCCCCAGGGACTTTAAGCCTCCCTTCCTCCAGTGTAACCCTCCTGGCAGCTGAGGGAGACCTGCAGACCCACTGCTAAGGCCTCCCTCTTTGCTCAGATTTTATTGAAGGTTTCAACAGTGTTTCCTCATATTGTCACATCTTCCTAAAATGTGTATTAAAATCAGGTAAAACCAGACTATCAATGAAAGAGTGAACATTGTGCAACATTGGCTCAATAGAAAGTGCAGAGAGCATATCAGACATCGAGCAGCCTCGTCTTACACAAACCACCGTTAATGTTCAGTGTCAATGTCCTCGTACAGAATCTTAATCTTGGCAGTGATTCCGAATCTTTACAAAGGTAACGGTGCTCAACCTACCAAAAGCCTTTTCCTGGTCCAAAGAAACCAGACCAGCATCAAAACTCAAAGAACCAGAGACTTCCAAAAAATCTCAAATCAGTGACACATTGTCAACAATGGACCAGCTGGACACACAGTAGGTTTGGGTTTGATGGATGACCTGGTCCATCACCTTCTTCAGTCTATTAGCCAGAACTTTAGACAGCAGTTTATAATCTGTATACAGCAGAGACCAGCAGCCAGAGTCAGAACTGCTCTGTTGCAGCTCTGAAGACCTCTATAACATCTTCTCTCAGTTCAGTCCAGAAAGCTTTATAAAACTCTGACAGGAGTCTATCGATCCGATCCCAGCATCCTGAATGCTGCAGTACCGTGTACACTTCCTGTGTAGTCAGAGGACCCTCCAGCTCTTTGCCCACTGCAGAGGGAGTCAAAGAGCCCCTCATCTTCAGTGGACTCACGGTCTTACAGGTGTGAGTGCAGAGTGTGGATGAACCTGCTCCGCCAACTCTTCTTCTCCAGGCTGAAAAAGAACTTTGACGCCTCCTGTGCTTTAGAGCCCAGCAGTTCTGCCAATGTGGCTTTTTTGGACTTGAGTTCTTCATTGCAGCCTCTATGAACTCTGCAGCTCCACTGTTTCCTTCATAGATTTAGTGATGTCACAAGAGACACTGAGAACATACTGTTGACTTTCCTACAATCCAACCACTGTTTCAACGCTGTCATATCTCCTTTTCTAGTGCTAAAAACTTTCCAAAAACATTTAAGAGCTTCTCTAAAATGTTCATCTAATAACAGAGCAGTGTTAAAGTGCCAATATGCAGACTTATGTTTAACATTTGCAATAAAAACATTACCATGAACGGATCCCCACAGGCAGTATTCTGCACCCTTTAAAATACTGAAATGATGCTTAAAACAATAAAAAAGATCTAATCTGGCCACAGAAAAGCTTCTCTCTGCTCTGTATCCAAGTGAAACACACGATAAAACAAACAGCAGACAGACTTTTAGTTCCTGTTGGAGTTTCAGGACTAGTTTCTTCCTTGTCAGTATAACTTAATTTTCCTCTGCTGCTCATCTGTGATCTGACAGAAGTTAAAACTAATTCTGTGTCTGTAAAATACTTTCTCTTCAACTTTGACTCTTTTGATACTTTTCATTGTTTGCAGGAACTTTTTAATCTGTTGTACTTCATACTTTTCTCCCGCTGTGATCCAGCAGACAGCTGTGAGTCAGTGTGAGACTGGCTGTCTTCAGCAGCACAGTCCTCCTCCCCCTCCTCCTCCTCCTCCTCCTCCTCCTCCTCCTCCTTGCTAGACTCAGAGTCTTGGCTGCGTCTCCTGCTGCCTCCCTCTGATCCTGCTTACTGCTCCTTTCTTGGCCCGAGAGCAACTATTGTTGTTTGTTTGTTTTCTTTTAAGAACGGGGACTTTCAAATCGTTCTGGTCCTCCATCAGGTCTTCATCGCTGTCTCTCACTGTGTCCTCTGCTGTTCTGTCTGCTGTCCGATTGAGAGCTGCTGTCTCTGCTGTGTCTCTTTGCTGTCTCTGCTGTGTCTCTTTTGTCCCCCCACCGTCTTGTTTAGTCTGTCCCTGTGTGTCTCCCTCTGTGTCTTATCAGCAGAGGGACTTTCTCAGGACAGGCTCGGACTAAATGATCCTCCTTCCCTTCATTAAACACCTCATCTTTTTTTTTATTTAGGATCACAAGAACCTGCCGTCTCTGTTTCAGCAGCAGGAGATTTACAGCCTGATGACAGTTTTCTGAACGGGGGGGGGAATTATCTTCCCCGTGCCTCGACTGTTCCCTCAACAAAACATCATCACCGATTAACGGCTGAATGTTATTAACTCGTTTAGCTGCTGTAGTGAGAGGAGACACCGACACAAACGTATCATTACTGAGAACGTTGGTCTCGATCGCTTTATCCACACAACGTTCATCTGAGCGGCAGATATAATGCCGCTGTGATGCACAACTTCTCTCACAGCCAGACTTCAGTCCTCCACCGAACAACGGACACCAGCAGAGATTTTATAACCGCGTTTCCCGCTGAGTTTGGTAAACTCCATGCTGGCATGTAGCACGCCGACCAGCAAAAACCTCCCTAACCTCCTCCTGTGTACACACCAACACAATAAACCCTAACAAACCTAAAACTACACACTATTTACTGCATTTATAGATAAAGAAAAAGATAGAAAAACACTCTCACACAACCGCTCAGCACACTCCTTCCACTCAGAGAGAGAGAGAAATAGATTTATAGTGTACAAAGATGCAAAAATAGGCCCTTCACATGTCTAGATCCCATCAGGGAGGCGTCTGATCGTCTGGAGCCTGACAAGGAGCCCAAACATCCAGCCAGAGTCATAAAGAACTATCTTCAGCAACAAGGAGTCCTGCAACAGATGGTCTCTGATCTCAACATCATGGAGTCAGTCTGGCATTAACATGAAAAGACAGAAGAAGAACTGTGGCAACTTCTCTAAGATGCAGGAACAACCGACCTGCCGAGTACCTGAAACACTTTCTAGCTTTCTGCTGCAAATTTGGATCAAGTTAACTGATCAATAAAAACTATTCACGGCATTATTTTTGAAAGAATCTTCACTTCACTTTTAGTGCCTAAAACATTTATCGGGTGATGATATGTCAATGTCAAGTGATGTTTAAGATTACAGAGTAAACTAAACGATCTTTTATTCGGTTCTACTTTCTCAGAGCCCTTTTTTGCGAACGTGTTGCTAACTGAGCAGCCTCGTGAATAAGTGAAGATGAAGATGAAGAGCCTGTTTGCTCTGCAGCTTGTCAAGCTTCTCTCCGAGGTTCGTAGCGCCCGTGTGACTGCTGTCTTAAATCCTCCAGCCCGCTCGCAGCTTTCATCATTCTCACTTCACAAGTTAAGACATTTGTTTGCCAGAGTGATCCCTGACAGCCATGTTCGCTCCCAGAGTCTGTCCCCATGAATGACTTGTGATTTTCAATTGCTGGTGTCTTACCGTGCATATATGTGTGTGTGTGTGTGTGTTTGGCTTCTTCAGCCTCTAACTCAGCCAAAGCATGAGGGATCGACTTCAGCATTTCTATAGGGAGGATTCACATAAGCTGAGAAAGAGCTCTGTGGGCAGGAGAGAGACGAGAGGAGACAAGAAAATGAGATGAAGAAGGAAATAACACATGTAGAGGAGAGAAATAAGTTAGAGGAGACAAAGACAAGGAAACAGGTGACAACGGGAGGAGACGAGGAAACAATCAAAGGAAATAAGAAGGGAATAGGAAAGAAGGAAATGAAACAAGTACACAAAACAAGGCGAGGAATCAAGAAGTAAACGAAGTAGAAAACAAAGAGGAGAGGAGACAAGGAACCAGGGACCAAAGGGGGGGGGGGGCAGGAAGAGATGTAGAGAGTAGAGGAGATGAGGAAAGGATATAAGCAAACAATTAGAGGAGATGAAACAGGAGGGAAGGAAAAAATGAAAGGAGAGGAGATGAAAGTAGATGCAAGAAAAGAGAGAGAGAGAGCATCGGAGAAAAGGGAAGAGAAGCAAGAGGAGAGGAAATAAGACGAGACAAGGAAAGAAATTAAGAAAAGGAAACGAGGAGACATTTCATTTTAATTTGTGCATAAAAAAACCTGAAGGGAAAAGTTTTTACGCTCAGATCAATGTATCAATAAAGGCAAAATGCAACGTGAAACTAACAGAAACGTCATATTTCCATCATGTTTTCCATCGTTTGTGCTTTGACTGTTGCTCTTGTAATGACGTCATCTCGGATGGAAACAAACATTAATTTGAATTTTCTTTTGCTGATATTCTTGAAATCCGCTTAAAATTTGCCCTAAATTTGGATGGAAACTTGGCTGCTAAGAGAAGAGGAGAGGAAGAGGAAGCAGAAGGGAGAGGAAGAGAGGAGGAGGAGGAGACAAGAAGAGGAGTAAGGAAGTGAGAAAAGAGGACAGGAAGAGAAGCAGAGAGGAAAAGGAAACAAGGAAACCAGAGGAGAGCAGGCCAGTATTTCCCAGGGCTAGCTAGATATTATGTCTCTCTCCTCCACCCCTCCTCCACTCGTCTCCAATCTGCTCGTTTCTGTTAGTTTGTTCTCCTAACAAGCCCTCATTTGCTGCTCCGTCCCTCAGGACAGGAGCAGCCTCATGTTTGAATAATGACAGAATAAGGATGGATAATAACCTCCAACATACCCAGCTGTGTGTTTATGCATGCATCGTGCACCTTTTTTCGCTCCGTTACTTTCTCCTGCGTGGGACGAGAGTGCAGCCGGTCTGTCTGGAAATGTGTCTCACACACACGTGTGTGTGGCGTCCTGTCCTGGCGTCTTGTCACATACAGATACTCCCAACAAATCCATGAGGCAGAAACACAAAGATAGAGAGTTCAAATGTATTCATCCAGCATATGACAGATACTGGAAATGGATTTCAGTGCCTGTCAAAACAAACAATGCTTTCCTGCTCAAGGCTCACAGAGAGACAGCCAGAGGGGGTTTGGAGATGGATGGAGGATAACGCTGAGCTCTGTCGCCTTCAGCTCTGCCCTTAATGCATAAACTGTAGTTCACATGCAGGACACACACATACAAATGTATGCAAACACACGTACTGATAAATAAAAGCACTCAGTTTATTATCCAGCAGTTTCACGCCAGCTCTGTGTGGAGACACACGTTCGCATTACACCACATCATCGCCACTATAACCAGTCAGCTGTGACTAACAGCGCAGAGCGGAGCGAAGTGACCTCTGCAGCTTCGTATCGACCTCGGCGTTCACACACCGCACCGCGTGCTGCGAGGACACGGTGAGGAAATGCACCGTTTCCAGAGGGAATCTGCCTCACCATGATGTGAACGGGTGTTAAGAAGATAACTGGTGCTGCTGAGTTTCCTTACAGTCTAAAAAGAAACAATGGTTTCTGGATTTTAGCTTTGAATCTTAAGTTGACACCATTTATTCTTTAGAAACAGATGATTTAGATTCACAAACTTCAACAATAGATACAAAAAAAAAACACATTTTAGAGAAGAGAAACAAAGGGAGAGTCCTGCAGGTGGAAAATGTTCTTCCTATGAATGTAGATCACAGCAACCTTACTGGTTTATTGAAAATTAAAAAAGAAAATGTGTGCTGTCTGACGACTCTAACCTCATCTGTCTAAAATAAAACACAGATCAGGCAACCGCGGCGGTACCGAGTGAACTAACAAACAGTTCCTCTGTGTAAAAAGAAAATAATCCTTCCCAATCGAGGAGTTAACAGTTTACAAATTAACAACAGCGCTAACTCTGGCTGCGTTCACATTACATGCTGTAGTGTCTTAAATCTGATGTTTTTTGCCTCCATGTGACTCAAAATCAGATCAAAACCAAATCAGATCTGGACCACAGATCTGATTCATATGTGAACTCTGGCGACGCAACGCTCATATCAGAGTCTCACTTCTGTTTGTGTCAATGGAAAGACGAGAACATTTCAAATTTGTTGGACATTTATGAAGAAGCTTCTATTCAAGCCAAACTGGAAGGAACTTATCGTAACTGAACGCTAGCACGGTGTTATTGTGAGTCTGTTCTCCAAACAGCTTATTCTGCCATTGACTCTTGTTTGGTGTTTGGTCGATTGGATGATTGAAGTTTGAAGAAACAAGACGATTCTTGAAGTAGATACCCACTGACCACTGTAGCAGGGCCCATGCTCACAGGTGCTGCCAATCAGGTGCCAATCAGACACCTGATTGGCAGCACCAGGGGGTACCAGAAGCTCAAAACAAGAGTCAATATCAACAGCAAAATAAGCTGTTTGGCGTTGACAGAGAAGATTTGGCAAATTTTTCATGGGCACAACCCACATACTCAGCTCTGCTGCTCATCCCACAAATGCATGTTCCTTACAAATGTGGCTCCATTTAAAAGGGAAATAAACAGGCTTTCTAACGGTATAAGATTTATTGCCAAGAAGCATTGTTACAACAAAGAAACAATCTAACAAACACAAATTTCCTTACTTTTTGTGCTAAGTTTATGTGGACAGATTTCCTCATTCAGAGGAGGAGGGTGGACGGAGGCTTTAACCCAGCAGTGGACACTGTTCGTTTCCTGTTTCCAACCGTGAGTCGGGACAGTTTTTTAAAAAACGTAACTACAATTGTCCTGATAAGAAACGCTCCAATGTGTCATTCTGCAGATGGTCAAACCGTGTATCTGGCCATTTAATTTGGAGGACTTGTTGGTTTTTGCTCACATTTCAGTTAAATCTGCACATACGTGGCAGTTTAGGACCTCAGTGGTTTCTGGATACATGTCACTTACAAACATGAATGTAAACCATCAAAATCAACTTTGTCTTCAGCTGCCAAAATTTGTAACTGAACTCCTTTATTGATCACGAGAGAAAACCGTAAAATGAGATGGACGGCAGAAGATATAAAATGTTTAAATATCCAACACATGGAAATAAAAACTATAGCCTGCTGACGTTTAACTGTTTTTAATGTGTAATAATATAAATAAACCTGTTTAAATAACTATTAAAATGATACATGACTCACTTTAGGCTGTGTCTGACTCCAGTCCTCTCCTCTGCTGATTATGGATGCATGATCCGCCAAGGATCCGTCCAAATCACTGTCGCTGAGTCACATTCACATTCACTCTGCAGGAACTGAAGAACCCACAGATCAATGGGCTCACTGGCTAATTAGACAGATGAGAGAAACAACACTGCACTGACATTAATTGGTGTAGACGTTTTGAAAAACGGATTATTTTGAGACTTCTGTTTGTTGAATATTAAGCGTTTTTAGGTTCATTGACGACACTCTAATATATTTTAAAATACGACATATCAGACTATAAACAATAAAGTCTATGATATCATTGTTCCTGATGTTTTCACAGTCCAATCAACCACTTGGCAACTGAATCCTCACAACAAACAATCAACAAAAAGGTTTCAGGAAGTACTCAAGATAAAATGGTAACATAAGCCAAGTTTTCTCAAACTTAAGCACAAATTTTAACCAAACCCAAAGATAATTTGATTTACCGCATGTTTCCATCCGCTGCTGTTGTGTGAATATCAGCAGATAAACTAATTCTCCAGTCGGTGCGATCAAACCATTGCAGGAGAAGAAAAAACAACGAGACGATGTCATTAAAAGAGGGACAGTCAAAGCTCAAACGATGGAAAACATGATGGAAATATGACATTTCTGTTAGTTTCATGTATTGATGTGAGGAAGGTTACAGTCTCCTCATCATCGCTCCACACAGATCTGATGTTTTCAGCTCTTCAGTGATGTTTAAGTCACATGATTCATGTACGCCATCATTTATTCACCCAGTCTGTTTACATTTTATTGAGATTTTTTCTAATTTTCAGCTTTTCTACTCAAGTTTTTATGCGCAAATTGAAAATGTTACTAAAAACGTGAATGGAAACAGACTACAGATACAGACATAACATCACATAATTATCATAAAAGAGAAAAAAATGTTTTGTGACACTGTTTCAAGAAGCAAATATGTTGTTTTGTTTTCGACTTCAAGCTGGAAGGACTTGATTTCTATCAGTGAGGAAGAAGGAAAAAAGGAATTTATGTGGTAATTATACTTTTTTTGTGGAAAAACCACATTATTATTCCAAATAGAGTATTCTTATGTCTTAAAACATGTCTTGATGGGATATTTAAGCCAGTTTCTTATTCTGTTTACCTCATCAACTAACACCTGCTGTGTACTTTATGTCTATAGGTGTGTTTCCATCTGTACTTTTTTAGGTGTTTTTTTCAATTTGCACATAAAATAACATGAGTGGAAACGCTGGAAGCTTGAAAAAAGTTTTTACACTTGGATAGAGAGGAGAGTCAGTCACCAACTGTTTATGCACTAAACAATATGCAATGGAAATGCACATTAATTTGCATTTGCTTTTATCAACTTTCTGAAATTGCAGTTAAGATTTGTGCTACAATTGGACGGAAACCTGATTTGTGAGACACCAGAAGAGTGGAGTCGTCTGCATATAAAGACACAGAACCTGCGCAGGCAGCTTTTGTCATTAGTATAAAACAAAAAGAGGACTTCCTTGTGGCGGGTCAAGTAAAACACATATTCCTAGCATCAATTTATCTTCTTTTTATATCAGAAATGAAAGACAAGTTTAAAGGGCAAGTTCACAATTTTTCAAGTGTGTCTTAAACCAACAGTCAGGAGCCCAAATGAACAGTGAAACCTGTTTTTCTTGCTGTAATCATTCCTCCTGTTCATACTGACCATTAGAAGATCCCTTCATAATGCACTTACAATGGATGGATGGGGGACAAAATCCACAGTCCTCCTTCTGTGCAAAAAATGTATTTAAAAGTTTATCTGAAGCTAATATGAAGCTTCAGCGTCCAAATGAGTCAAATCAAGTAGATATCTTTCAACATTACACTTTTTAGTGCCAAAGTTCCTCTTTTTGTTACTATACTTCCACCTGCAGCTCAACAGGGAAACACTGTCCGAGGAAACACAAAGAGGGAATTTGATGCTAAAAAGACTGTAAATGTGTCAGATATCCACTTGATATGACTAACTCAGACTGATGAAGCTGAATATAAGCTTCACAACTCAACTCAATGCAAAACAAAGTATGATTTTCTCTTTAAAAGTAAATTTACAAACGATGACGTGTTTTCCACATGAAACCACCAGACCAGCCTGTATGTATTTTTAATGATTCCACAGTGAAACCTCTGGGAGAGGAAATGGAACAAGACATCATCTTTAAATTAAATGTATGCTTCTGAGGGTCATGAAACTGTGATGTGATTTGCTCTCATGAAGAACTCCTGCTGCTCCCTGAGAGCTTCATGATTTCTACTCACGTCGTCTGATGTAGTTTTACACCAACTCCAGTTTCATTAAAGGACCAGTGCGTAGAATTTAGCGGCATCAAGCGTAACGGACTTGGCAGAAATGGAATATAATATTCATACGTATGTTTTAATTAGTGTATAATCACCTGAAAATAACAATCACTGTGTTTTTGTTACCTTAGAATGAGTCTTTATATCTACATAGGGAGCATGTTGCACCGCCATGTTTCTACAGTAGCCCAGAACGGACAAACCAAACACTGGTTCTAGAGAGGGACTTTCATGAGTTTCACAGCCACTGTAGTAAATATAGTAAATGATCAAATCTACAGTCCACTTCCTGATGAACTAAAGCACTGAAAGGACAAACTAGTAACACTTTACTTTAAGTCCCCATATTTATCATTCATAATCAATCTATAAATAGTTAATAAATGGTTTATAACACACTATAATGTAGTTGTCAGCAGATATAAGTGTTTATAAATGTATTAGTCAACAACTATAACTCCTGTTTGCTGCTGTATAAACAGATCATGAATGACAATATAGTAAAATGCAGCTGTGATAATATAGAAGTTATAATAGTTGACAAATATTGTACATTAATAAACATTTAAAACTGTCCTTATATCTGCTTATAACTACATTATAGTGTTATAAATCATTTGTTAACTGTTTATATACTGATTATAAATGATAAATAGAGGAAATGATTGGATAAAACTACTCTACCATCCGAATTATCTAAACAACCTCCTTAAAAGTCAGACACTCATTTCCTTAAAATGTCATATCTGGTAATGTTTTAATAATAATTGCTTCTAGCTGCACAAACTTCAAGGTTTAGTTTTATTGTCATTATACAGGATTGCTCAGCTGCTCCACGCTACACACAGAAAATGTATTAACAAATATTACAATATTTTAAATTAGAATAGAATAAAAACAATAAAATTGGCAACACAAAATAGACTCTGTATTCCCAGATCCTGACACACATGTTTGTAAATGTTAAATTTATAAATATAATACACGTGGGTTGATTTTCTTCTCTAGTTAATGTTTTACTGAATGATATTAAGACCCTTTTGAGGCTTATTATTGTATATTTTTGAACATATGTGATGTTGATTTTGATAAATCTCTGTCTCTGTAAATTAAAGAGTACGGTCTTGACCTGCTCTATGTGAAAAGTGCCTTGAGATGACTTTTGTTGTGATATGGCGCTATATAAATAAAAATTGATTGATTGATTGATTGATAAATGTGATGCTGAATCTGATGATTAATATATGAGATATATGGTTTTTTTATATTTTTTTTCATATTTAATTGCTTTGAGATGTTTATCACTCAGTGCGCGTCAGATGGTTAATCACACCTGTCATCATGGAGTTTGCACAGTAACTTTCTAACCATATCAGGCTAATTTGAATTCTCATTCTAGCTAAAAGCAAAGAAAAGTGCACTGTATTGTTTTCTCATGGGGGAGACGAGAGTAAGTGTTGTGAAGTCAGCTTGGCCAGATAGCCACGTCAATCATCTTTCTCTTAAATATGATTGGGCAGGTATTTATTATGAAATATATTCCCTAGCTTAGCCCCGTCTAACTGCAACCCAGTAACAAGGGAAGGGAGAGAGACTTTCTAAAGAATTACATAGACTATGTCAAAGGCTATGTTCTCATACCTTTTACTTTTAAAACACCAAACAATTTATTATGATTTTATTATCATATTAATGGTGTTTAACCATTAAGCACCAACAAAAAGAGACCAAGACAGACTATAAACTGTCTCTACCCTCCACTTACTGCTGTCATACTAGTGTGTGTGTGTGTGTGTGTGTGTGTGTGTGTGTGTGTGTTTTAACATCGTTATTTCAATTATTTGTGTGTTATGTGGTTGGGAATACATTGTGACAGCTCATGAATAATTCTAGTCCTGTGCAGGAAGCGTGTGTTATCTACCCTTTAGACTGCTTATTGACACACACACACACACACATACACACTGCTCCATTGGAATCATAATGCCACAGATAATTAAGAATGATACTGAATTACAAAATGGATGAGATAGTCTCGGTTTGAGTCTAATTAAAGGTTCCTCAGCCCCCTTTTTTTTTGCAGAAAATTAATATGAATTCACAAGAAAAAATGCAGCCGTACACACACACATACACACACACATAAATAACTAAACAAGAATAAATAATGTACTCCTGGCAGAAAACGTTCCTGACCATCGGCCACAAACATTTAAGCAGAGAAGCAGAGGATCCTCCTGAAGATCAACAGGGCTGCTTTCAGAAGAGTCCGTTTAAATTTACAATCTAACGTATTAAATTAAATCCCAAACACACACTGTAGGATCACAATTTAAACACACTCATCTCCCTGAAGTCGGATTTCTTTCTGATTA